>NC_091946.1:1067500-1367500 GCF_041260155.1 Ptychodera flava
TTTTGGTCAAAAAATTTGTTTCTCAAAATTTACCAGTCTGATTGCTTTGATATTTGGTAAACAGGTTCTTAGGGTTTTTGTTAATAAGATATATTGAAATTAAGTTGAAATCTGGAATTTTGAATTTTTGGGGCAACTTTGCGAAACTTTCAGTTTTACTGGGATATCTTTCATTTTGTATTTTTAAGATTTTTTTTGGTAATTTTATACCTCCTGGAACTAAGAGTATATAATGTGGTGATTTAGTAAGAATTTGATATGGTAAACTGTATTTGGTGTTGAAATGCAGTAAAAAATCCTGGCAGATTTTGAAAAAATTCCAAACAAATAAATAAAAAATTCAGCCAGAGAAGTTTGACAAAACGAAAAGGTGGGAGAGTGGGGAAAAAAGAATGTACAATGGATCGGATAAAAAGATACTGTAATGTACCTCATCGATCTTCCAGACACAGTCCCTTATCAAATAGTCCACCCCGATGTATTTTTGTGCGCAATTAACCATGCAGTGTATTTTAGTTTAAGATGTCAAGTTAGGTAAGGATTTGAAAGGGATGGTCAAGTTCACCACAGTTGAATTTTATCTCTTGTTTCATCATTCTTGTGTAATTGGTTAAGTTTGTAAGTTGTTCCAGATGTTGATGCACCAGCTGTTCTGGAAGAAAACAATGTTTACTTTTCCGTGTAGGGTTTCTGAGTTGATGATTGTATGTTGAAATTTCTCATGTATCTGGTGTATAGTCAAAGTGGAAACATTGGTTGCATGTTATGTATTTAATCTTTGTCAAATATTGTAAATGAAAAATCAAGAACAGTTTACTGTGTACTTGTAAAAGATAACATATTTGTCAATACATAAACTGCCTTGCAGATTGATTGTCTTAAAGATTATCACAGGAGTAGAAAAGGAAAAGAAACTAATCAACTAATCAAATTGCTGTAACATATTCACTCTCAGTGCCTGTATAGGTCTATACTTAACTATTTTATCATAACATTCAGCTGTTCGTTATCTCCATGAGCCAAAGCACACTTGGGGTCAATGTCATCACTGTGCCAGTCTGTGTATGTCAGTCTGTCTGTATATGTATGTCCATGTTTCATACAATTGTTGACTTGTTTTGGTAACTATATGGGAGCGAACAGTGATGTTGTCACTATTTTTTGTATATTTCGACGTAAATCTTGATTTAAGCAAGTCTTGTTTACTTTAATTAGAATGTAATTAACTCTCGTTTATTTGCTATTATAGACTAATATAGTCTGATGAAATATGCAAATCTGTATTTTTACGGAATTTTTTTCCATTTTTGGTCAGACCATCCTGAAATGAGCTATCAAAGATATCCACCTTCTTCATCAATACATGTGTCACAAAAGGTTATTCTCTACATAACACAGCAGAGCTCTGTCAACTGTTGAGTCGCTTGTTTTTTCAAAACCGCTGGTCAGACAGCTTTAATATTTGGTTTACATATCCCTAGGATGACCTTAGTGAGATAATTTCATACAGTCAGGAAATACTTAATTTTGTATCCATGTCTATAGTAGCTTCAGGGACTTTGGCCCTATGTTTAGTTCAACAAGTGGAGAAATTGTCTTTTGCTTCAGTCAGACTTTGGTCCAGCAAGGCTAATTAATATCAGGCCAATCAGAGTCCTGTCAGACTAATTACATATCAGCCAACAGGTAATCAGATTACAGCAACCATTAATCAATACAGGCTACTCAGGTGACAGTCCAGCAAGGCTAATTACATAGCATTTCACGATTTAAAACCAGGCAATTGCCAAATCAGAATACAATCCTACCAGGCTAATTATTGCTATCAGGTCAATCAGAATACAATTCTGTCACAATAATTGCTATCTGGCCAATCAGAATACATTCCAGTAAGGCTAATTGCTATCAGGCCAACCAGAATACAATTCTGTCAGGCTAATTGCTATCAAGCCAATCAGAATACAGTTCTGTCAGGCTAATTGCTCTCAGGCCAATTAGAATACATTCCAATCAAGCTTATTGCTGTCAGCCCGATTTGATTATTCCAGTCAGACAAGTGTGTGTCAAAGTTATATTGCTGCTATAGTTGAAGAGTTTTTGTCCAAGTTTGTGAATGAATGACATATCCAAGAAACAAGGTGCTTTACTGCCACAGTCTTTCTGATATAAATAAAAGATGAATTTCATTCTATTTAACAATATCTTCCTCTTCCAATAGGTGACTGTTGCACAGCTTGATGCATTACGAGTTGAAAATAAACATCTTAGAGAGACCACAGTGAATGAAAAACTTGCCAATACCAAGGATCTGCATGAGATAGAAGCCAAACTAAATGAACTACAACAGCTGCAAGTTGATTCCAATAAGACAATTGTAAAATTAGAAGTAAGTTAGACTTCTCGATAGCATTGCATACTGTGAATATCTTGTACAAGTGTTGAGTTACTTGTAAATTCTAAGGGTAGAGTATGATGTCTTGCTTGTTGACAAATAAACAATTTAAGATTTGCATTCACTTGATAATGTCATTTTTGTTGACAAGTATCAAATATAATATGTTTCATGGTTTGACTGTGTCACAATTGTTTTGAACAGAATGAGGGTAGCAGACTACGTCAGGAGAATGCAGGGTTGCGACAAGACTTGTCCAGTCTCAAACACCAGTATAATGCTGCCCTTCAGGAAACACAACATACCATCACAAATATCAAAGTCAAAGATGACAGGTTAGTGCAATACTCAGTGTATCCATATATCTTTCAATGAAAAGTGTGAATTAAATTTCATGGTAAATGCAGATTATCATTGAACACATTTGAACTTCTTGTGTTTGATGTCATAACTGTTCTATGAATAGGGCTGTTCACAGTTTACGTCACTGTTCTCTCATAAATATGCAAAAATAAATATTTGTCCACATTTTTAGATTACGCTTTTGAAAATTATGCATGCAAGAACGACGGAAATACACCTCAGTGGGCGACTGCTACTGTAACAATGAATACTAAAAAACATATTCATGACTCAGGGTATAAGCTGCAAAAACAGCCATGCATGCAACATTGACAAAATTTGTCCGCATTTCAAGCTGCATGTCCTATGTCGCGCACGTACAGCTATATTTAGTAACAAACCTGTAACCATGAACAGCGTTATTGGTAGAGCGCCTCACAGGCAGCCTCCACACTGTGCTCTTCAGCTTTTGGCTGATGTCTTGCCTTGTCAAGGCTGTAGAAGTCTCATTTCATCACATATGCTCTATGAATGTCTACAGACTGGAACTCTGTAAGTTCAACCCGATCGCAAGCTTTCTCAACTAGTTTTTCTGGATTTTATTTCCTGGAAGTTGTGATTCATCTAATTTTGCTGCCACTGAAGTTCTGCAGTTGTATTGTTCTCCATGCGGACTCTTTTCTTATGTTAATCACATGATAATGAACATTCTCCTGGTGAACATCCTGCTGCTATTTATGGTAATCACCACCATGCAATACTCTGGTAAGATGCTACACCTGCTGAACAATGTAACGTCCAATAAGCTTACAAGATTGCCAACACCAGTTTGGAATACAATCAAAGCCTGCAAGCTGCAAGCAAGACCAGTAACTCATCGTGGTGTGAGAGCAGGCACTCGTAAGCAGAAATCCATGGGTGTTATCCAACAGCTGCATCAACACTTTCCAACCAATCGTATCACTCAGTTTCCCTCAGTCTCATCAACACGTGACAAATGTAAACCAGTACTCAGAAAAAACAAGCTGCTGCTTACAACCTGGAATGTAAGATCAGTCTGCAACAAAGCAACTGAAGTTGGTGATTACATCACAGAACACAACATTGATTTACTAGCCATGACTGAAACCTGGATAAAAGATACAAATAGCCACGTCATCAATGAGTGCACTCCCAACGGGTACTCATTTTGTCACACACCACGCAACATGTCATCTGGCGGTGGTGTTGCTCTTGTCTACAAGTCAATTATGAAATTATTATCCTGGAAACCATTTAACTTCAAATCATTTGAAGCCACATTAGCCACTCTATCATACAATGGTATCTCAATAAAACTGATTGTTCTCTATCGTCCACCACCAAACAAGAGGAATAAATTCACCATACAACAATTCCTGTCTGAATTTGGCATCTGCTAGAACAGCTTAGTTCATGTGATAGCCACCTGTTCGTCGTTGGGGATTTCAACCTGCACATCGATGACATACAGAATACCAACACAAAGAAGTTCACCGACATTATTGACTCCTTTGGCCTGAAACAATGGGTACAAACTTCAACTCACATCCGCGGTCACATCCTGGACTTAATCATCACAAACTCTGAGTCAGTCATCGATTCAATAGATGTGCATCATCAAAATCTCTCTGATCACTGTCCTGTTCACGCCAGGGTTATGCTACAAAAACCTCCACTACAGAAACGTCAAGTCATGTATCGCTCCATATCTGCCATCTCTTCCAATGTTTTCTCCAGTGATATTACCGCCATACCAGACCTTTGTCGTCCTCCAACCGATGTACATTCAGCCATAGCCACCTATAATAAACACCTGTCCAATCTTCTTGATAATCATGCACCTCTCAACAAACGCATCGAAACTATCAGACCAAACACTAAATGGTACACTACTGAAATACGTCAGGCAAAACAGCAGAGAAGATCAGCTGAACATAAATGGCGCACAACTAAACTGCAAATTCATCTGCAGATCTACAAAGATAAATGCCACCTGGTCAACAAATTAATTCGCCATGCCAAGCGTAACCACTACACCAACCTCATAAAAGACAACGCAGACAATCAGAGGTCACTATTCAGAACCATGTCATCTCTGTTCAACAAACCAACACCTCTACCTACCCATACGTCAACTCAAGATCTTACACAACGTTTCAGCCAGTATTTCATTAAGAAAATCAGTGACATCCGTAATAGCCTCGACTTGAACACCTCGACCAGTCAACAGAGCAATCTTGAAATCATGACAACATCCAGATTACCACGATTCAACTCTGTCAATATAGACGATGTCAGGAAAATCATAATCCACTCACCATCAAAGTCATGCTGCCTCGATCCAATTCCAACTTCACTGCTCAAGAAATGTCTTGACCCACTGCTTCCGTTCATCACAGAAACTGTCAATCTGTCTCTTCACACTGGTGAAGTTCCACAGTTATTCAAGTCAGCAATCGTAACTCCACTTCTCAAGAAACCTTCCCTGGACTTCAACATTCTAAAGAACTATCGACCTGTTTCAAATCTGCCATTTCTTTCCAAAGTACTCGAGAAGATCGTTGCACATCAAATCAATAACTACCTTACTGAAAACTCACTCCAGATACCATTTCAGTCAGCATACAGAAAATACCACAGTACGGAAACTGCACTCCTGAAAGTACACAATGACATTTGTTTATCCGTTGACTCTGGCAAATATGTTCTCCTCATCCTCCTGGATCTCTCTGCTGCTTTCGACACAATCGATCACAATATACTACTCGATAGACTCGCTCATCTTGGTATCTCTGATGTTACACTAAAGTGGTTTAATTCATATCTGAAGCAACGTGTCCAGTCCGTCAAACTCAATGATGCCATCAGTGAACCCTCAGAAGTCAATTTCGGCGTACCACAGGGCTCGGTTCTCGGCCCTCTCTTGTTCACTATCTACATCGGTCCACTAGGAAATTTGGTACATAAGCATAATCTACACTTCCACCAGTACGCAGACGACAACCAGCTCTATCTTTCATTTTCTCATCGCGACTCTCCCACAGCCCTATCTTCAATTGAGACCTGCATTCATGACATAAAGGAATGGATGACCCACAATAAACTCCAGCTTAATGATAGTAAAACCGAGGTCCTGCTGATTCGTTCAAAGTTCAACTGCTCACGTGATCCTGTTAACGCTGTCAACATTGGCTCTACTTCCATCACACCTGTCTCATCTGCGCGCAACATTGGTATGATCTTCGACAATAAACACATGTTCAGTCAGCACATCAGGCAAACTTGCAAGTCAATCTACAGTCACCTCCGCCGGATTGGTTCTATACGACGCTATCTTAGTAACGAGACATGTCAAATTATCATACATGCAACTTTATCAGCCAAACTCGACTACTGCAACTCCCTTCTGTACGGCCTTCCGGATAACACTATTTCTTTACTACAACGAGCACAAAATACTGCAGCCAGGATAATCACACGCACCAGGAAATTCACACCAATCACTCCAGTTCTGGCCCGTCTCCATTGGTTACCAGTTCGTCTCAGGATTGACTACAAGATTTTGTTGTTAACTTTCAAAGCTATCCACAACAAACGCCTGCATACATCAGTGATCTACTCCAGCCTTATATTCCCACACGCACACTGCGCTCCTCTGCCAAGAAACTTTTAACTTGCACAACCTACAAAAACATAACCTATGGTGGCCGTGCCTTCTCTCACGCTGGCCCTAAACTATGGAATGCACTACCACTTGACATCAGAGAATCTACAAACCTAGAAACTTTCAAAAGAAAGCTGAAAACTCACATGTTCACCAGAGCATACAGTGTGGCTTAACCATTGAGCGTCACAGAGCAAAACTTCTGTTTTGGATTTTGGCGCTATATAAACTCTTGCTGATTGATTGATTGATTGATTGATAATAAAGAACAACAATGTAGATGATGTGGTGTAGGTGGTACAAAAACTTTCAAATAGCTGGAGTGCATGCCATTAGATGTTACTTTTGATGATTGTTTTTTAGCTATTTTTATTTCTATATCAATTATAGGTTCTTGTTGTACTGCCCAAACCATTTGGAAACACTTACTATTTACCTTGTCAACATAGCATCTATGTGTGTAAAATGCACTTACATTTGAATTTCAGTCTAGACCAGAATTCACTCCTCAACAATAACATTGCAGGCTACACAAAGTACAGGCTAAGTGGACAAGTATATCTCAACATGCTGTGGTATAACAACAATCTGTAGGTGATATTAAACATGAAAATCATGAAAATATCATCAAACATTACAGCTACTGGCCCTTTAATGACTGTGTTAGCAGTAATCTAACAGTTACAGTTTAACTTGACTGGAGTAACATTCTTCAAATACTATGAACAATTTTTAACATAATGACCTTCGGTCATTATGGTTATTGTGATGGGTTGAGTGAAAATTTTGCGTAATCGACAAAAAGTCAAAAACCACTGAATAGACTCTGTTGATATTTGGTACAGATCGTCAGACCGTGTTGAAGGTTCTCCTTTGTTAAAATGGAGCCAAACAGAGCAGCGGTTAGATAGTGTTGGGGAATTGCTAACCCCCTTTTTTAACTAATTGATTTTTAGGGGTCTTTCATGTATGTATTTTTAGAAGGTACACCAATCCTGCATTTTGGACTGTTTTATGAGTTGTGGAACAGAAATGTGGTTTTGATGAATGTAAGAAATATGCTGGATGGCTGATTCGAAGTATCAGAGATTTCAACTCTTTTGGGCAAAAAAGTGATAAAAAAAACATATTTCATATTTTAGATTCTCACAATTTAGACTACCCTGGGCATTTGTCATAAGACTTAGTCACATGACAATGACCTATTTATACACGCATTGATTTCAAGACCAGATGTTCTATGTACATGATATAGTGGCAGAGATTGAAGTGTTGTTCAAACATGGTCTGTTAGCATGGAGATAAGATTTGTTTGTGACTTCAGTTCATTTCTCATTGATGTACTTTTAAAATGGGCTGACCCATGCTGCATAGGAACATTTTTTGTGTCCCATGACTGATAACAGCCTGAGACGATAAAAGACTTCCTGAAAATGTTTATGGATGTTGTGTCCCAACATTATCTCACATCTGCTCTCTTCAATCAAGTATTCATCTTGAGTCAATATACAGACTTTGACATTCACATTCCAGAGATTAAGTATCCACTACGTCACATGTTACAGTCTTTACTCTTAGACAATGAAGTTACAAGTTTTAGTTTAGTCATTAAGCCAGCACCAGCATCTGTCCTGAGCATCTGTCCGTGTGCTCTCAGAGGACATTACAGGGAACAAAAAATTATTTGAGAAGTTAATAGAAGCTATATTACAATTAAAACCTGTCATGGATGGATTGCTCTCAAATGATCTGAAACACAGTTATTGCCCATAGCAACAAATCTATAGCAAGATTTATGTAAGTTCATGAACTTACACAAGGTATTAGACAAAAAAGATGACCATGACTTTGCTGCCCTACTTGATCATCTTGCCCCCTTAAATTGACTTTAATATTTATAGACTTTTTTGTAATATGGGTGGCAGGCAAGATTGGCTTTACGTTTCCACCACCATGGTATTGACCAACTCCTGTGGTGGCCTTCTACCAACCTTTTAGCAGCCATTCAGTTTATTCCTGTCTTAGCTTCAATTACTACTTTCAACATTTATTTCATTCAGATTTCCTTAGCTTAGTGTATAATTTTGTTATCTTAATTACTGTCAACTTAGCTTTGCTACTAATTCTAACCTCATTATTCATACACTACTGTTATACCTTATAACCCCAAAATTTTTCAAGAGATGCATACATGATTGTCACTCAACAAACCATTTACAAATATGTCTTCTGCTTTCTCATAAAAATAGGCTTAAAATCGCAATGTGAAAAATAGTCTTTCAGCTATATGTTGCACATTGACTTCGTGGTCTGTCTAATTCGCAGTGAATGGGGTTGTTGATAAATGCCGATAATACTAGGCGGTCATTATAGTCACGGTTACACGTGTATTTTTTTAAACCTGAAGGAATCTAATTAGTCGCTCTGTGAATATTCCTTATCAGCGATCTAAGCGATCTCACATTTACACGTCAATCAACAAGGTATAAATTTAGTTCGGGGCAAGCGTCCTCAGCGGTATTCACTGGACCAGAGATCAATCGCTAGCTCACAATGGCAGACACAAACATTGGACAGCTGCTGTCTACGTAGCCCTGCGTACGATGCTATGTGTTTCCCTGACATTTTACGGCCTCCAACCACATGTGGTGGGAGGCCTTACAACATCGGGAACACACATCAGTGTACGCAGGACTACTGTCTAAGCTCTTTTTGTTTCAAACACGGGGAGGGACCGTGTTTCAATCAATTTATCGAGACGCCATCAGCAAAGACATTTACAAGAAGAGAATTTTTGATTGCATGGCTCCCCCTGATGTCGATATGCATTCCGACGAGTCGCCGTTGAAGAAAACAAGCAAGTTTATGTTTCATTTTCCTGTGTCTGATCATTAATCCAGAACTGCATGCACCCGTGTATTGGTCGATATGGACAAACACACGTACAAACAAAACACTATCGTACTCACTAAAATAACTTCCCTACACCTGTTCTAAACGAAACAAGTTTTACGAATATCGTGAAGATATCTTTAATTTAATGGTTTCTTTATTAATTAAAGTATGATCCGTTGTCATGAACAGTGACTCAACGACTCTTTTTGTTGCATTCTCGATATCTGCGAACACGTATTAGTCACAGGCATGACTGCATCTTGCTGTGTGGTATAGTCGCTTGAGAACTGGCGTAGTGTTGTGAGTCTAACAAGCTATATGATTGGTCCAATTTAAATTTCACTGACATACTAACCTGCCAAAGTGTGACATTTAAGTTATGCCGTACAAACTGTACGAATCAAAGGAGAAAGATGCTAAATATCGCCGATTTTTGCCCTTTCCATCGAATTACAGGATAGGTGTGGTAAGTACAGGACATGATGCTGCCACAAACCCAATATTTCAATTGTCTGGCATTTATTTGGTGTGTTTTTCTTGACTTGAAAATACAGATGTTGAAATCCCACTTGCTCCCCTTGTCTAAATATATAGAGGGAGTGAATAAGTCTAACCCTAACCCTAACCCTAACCATCGGAAATACATATCAACAAACAAACAAAAAACAAACAAACAAATAAATAAATAAACTGCTCTTTATTGACAAATATTAACAAAACAGCTTTTGCTGCTTGTTTATTAAAAATAACAAATAAATGAACACAAACACATACACACAAACAAACACAGACACAAATAAACAAGAAGTAAGAGCCCCCTGTGGTTAAAGTACCATTTTACAGCAAAGATTAACTGATATTTGACAATGACTTTGTACTAGATGTTGTTGCATCAGTGTATACACCAGACAATTTGGTATTTTGTTCTCGACTTGTGTCAAACTTACAATTGGTGAGTACCCAGACAGAAATATGATAAGCAGTTTTATTATGGTGTAATAACTGCAGTCTGCTGTGTCAGTGATTTTCTCTGTACATCTCAGGTTCCTCATCCATTCCAAATAAACAATTTATTTAAAACAAAATTATGTTTTAATTATCTTACAGGAAAATCCAAGAGATAGAAGACAACTTTGAAAAGAGATTACAGAATGAAATGTCTAGATTTGAAAGTACACTGAGTAGATACAAAGGAGAGATCAAATCATTGCACCAAGGAAACACCAAGTTAGAAACAGTGATCAAACATCAAGCAGACTCCCTTAAAAGTAAGTTTCAAACTCTAAATTCAAGTTTCATGATAGGAGTTTAATCTTTTCAGTTCAAAATTGAAAACAAGAATTAACCCTCTGTCAACATCATTTTGTGGCAGAAGTAGGATGAGAAACAAACCTACAACTTGTTTGGCCCAAGTTCACTATAACCCCTCCAATACCATAAACGGATTACAATTAATTTTGCTGATTTTGAAAGATATTTCATATATTTCATATATTGAGCAATAACAAGGTTGTAAGTACAGTTTACATATCAATATATAGCTATCAATTGCTATCATTGTTATTGACAATATGCATATCTCTTTATTATGGCAGTCTCCTGGGGTGATCTTGTGAACTATGAACAGAGGTCATAAACTCAATCATGTTGTAAACTCAGCAATTTGGCAGTGCCACTCCATCAGTCCATATCAAGCATTTAGTAGTTTCAACTACACAATATGTAATTGGCTGCATCAACAGCACAGCTATGATGGCACAGAGACCTGAATATAATATTTTGTGAAAAGTGTTTTGTACATGTACAGAGAGGTCAACATGGGTCATGTATCAGGATCATGGCAACACAAGGCAGTTTACAATTCACAATTGTCCTCTCTTAAAGGTGGAAGGCAAGATCTCTCCTTTCAATCACGGATATATACAAAATTATTACCATGGTATTCCACGTATAAATATGTGAACTTTTTCATCATTTTTTGAAAATTATTTTCTATGGTGTGATAATAGTCTTTAATAGTTTGCTATGAGGAAGAAAAAACTTGAATGGATAAAAATGTTAAATAATAACATATGATAGCAAAGACAAGATCGTGATTTGTTGCAGGCCCGAGGGATGGTGCTTGATGGTAATATTGATGATGCCTGAGCCAAAGGTGAGGTTATCATCAATATTACTGTCATGAGCAACCAGCCCAAGAGCAGGCAACAAATTGTGATCTTGCCCATGCCATTGTGTTTATTTGTTTCTCATCACATCAAACAAACAGTTTTGTTTCCAAACCTTTATATAGAATATTGCTGAGAGTCAAGCAAGGGTTGCCGCTGTGAACAGCACCATTTCTTGATTGCCACACTACTTTACGTTAATAGTCAACTTAAAATGTCTAAAAACAGAGACAGTGTTGTTTGAAGCATATCTTGTGTTCTTACTGTAAAATTGTACTAAAATGTCATTTGATTCAGCAAGTTAATGCCACTTCCTCTTTTGTGAATCCATTGCTATGAAGAAATTACCCAGACAATGCATGCAATGATTCGGTACCGGCAAAAGCAATGAATAATATGCCAGAACACTGTAGTGGGCTGTATCACCCAAACTATGTTTTATCACTTTGTGTTCCGTATCACTTGAGGGAGTCTCAGCCAGTCAGGATCTCTGAATACATGAGATGTAATAAGACAAATCTCCCAATGAAAGAAGAATACCCTTCAAAAATGTTGAGGCATCACACAATGTATGTAGGATAATAATTCAACAATGTAGATGTTTTCAATATTAAAATTGAAATCATACTTCAAATGTTGTCAGCAACTTCTTATTTGACAATACTAGTAATTAATTGTACATGTATCATCAAACTGACAAAAATGATGAGGTACATTATATTGTAGATGCACTATGTCATAAGTAAAAAGTTTTGTACAACAGAACTTGTGTCAATGATTATTGTCAATGAAAAATGTTTAAATATAGTTTAACAGAGTGAGGATTCAAATACAGTCCTTTATAATTTGTATCTAACAAAAGTACAAATAACATAGCTTTCAAATTATTGATTAGGTTTTTCCAGCGATACCTTCATTTTTGATGAAATGATGGTGAAATTTGCACATGTATGTTTTCGTGGCCAATAGCTCTACTTTTTGTAAAAATAATTCATGCCTTGATGATTTCATTTAGATTTGATTACATGATTGTGCAATTTCCACATTCATTTCTTTGTCAAATCTCTAACATTTTGACAAAACATCTTCATCTCTGTAACTTGTGTGATGGCTTTCATATTTTGGATAACAAAAGTACTTCTTTTCTCTTCAAATGGAAACACAGTGTTACTATTGATGTTTTATAATTGTGGAGGCATACAGAACTGATGCAGGGTGACATATGAATAAACCTGGTACTACTTTGTTTACTATGAAGAAATCTGTGATACAGTGATATTACAATTAGTTTGTATGACTTAAAAGACTGAGAAAAGATTATAATTACCATGTATACATTGTGAATATTGATAAATGATAAGGAAAATTCAGTATTGTATGCTGTAAAATTGTTTGCATAGCATTATCAGAGTGTAATAAAGCAGTTGTACAGTTTTCATTATCATCAAATCACTGACTTTGACCAAACAAACAAAAAAACAAAAAAAGATTGTTCAAATCAATAAGATTAAAATCGTATGCAGAGATGGCAGTGTTTCCACCTGAAATGTCTTGAAACTGCTGTTATTTATTGTCTCTCTGGGGAGGTGTACATCATCATTGCACCTGATTTTACTAAATTGTCTAAAACACACTGTATGTTTCAATTTTTATCATATTCAATATTACTGTACATGTACATTTAAAGGATGACCTGTTCTTATCGTAAAAAAGTTGTCAAGCAAGGCACAAGGTTCCAATGCTACTTTCACAAGGCTCCTTTTAGTGTCTCTTTAAACATAGTATCACTTTCCATTCGCTGAAATAAATCCAGTATTTGTTTGGGTGAGTAATGTTTGTCATTTGTACATTTAATTTAATAGGATTAGAGGGAGAGCATGGTATAATGACAAACTTTATCAGTGCAGTTGATCATATTACAAGTACATCACCTGGCAGATCATCAGTTCATAGTAGATCATCCTATAGTAGATCACCCAGTAAACACCAAGATGACAGTCTCAACACAACACAAGAACCATTAGAATTACCAAGTTTGCTACCTACTCCAGAGAAATATGAGTATGAGGTGAGATGTAGTATATGATTCAGATATTTCAGGGTTTTTGTATATGACTGTATCACTTACTCTTGTAGAAATGATGTAAGGTAATCATTATCCAAATTCAGTTTACTGTATTCTTCAGAACAAATTCAAGTAGAAAGTAAAATGTTCATAACTTTTTGATCATGGTATTTTGAACTAGTTGTACCATTTTGAGTATGAAAGTTCTGCAAAGAATTTCTTCTTATGCTACCTTTGTGTGTTATTACAGAGACCCTCATCCAGAGCATCAGTGACTGCGTCTTTTGTATCTGAAGAAAGACGACGAGGAAAAGAATTGGAGCATTTACTGGATGACCACATAGCTGACTTACATAAAAACACTGAAATAACACTGAGGAAATTTACAAGTATTAGGTAGTCACTCCTCAACAAAATATGTAATTTTGATCCTGATGGATACAATATTGTCATACATTACATATGGTATCAATTGCAAGAATAAATTAAACAAAGATTCTACATGACCTTCTGTATGTATCATTCTTTGTTTTTGTGTCAAGTCAAATTTCGCTTTTGCTCCTTGAGAGCTGTCACAGTGACTAATAACATGATTTTATCACTACATACTCATATCATTAACCCTTTGAGCGCCAAAGTCAATTTTGTCGCCTATATCAAAATATACAACAGTAAATTTTTTTCTAATTTTTGCTAAACTTCTGATAAAAATATGAAGCCAATAAAATGTGATGCTCATTTGGTCCAAAATTGTCAAAAAAATTACAGAAAAATTCACAAAAGTGGTAAAATGTTGCACACTATAAGTTTGGGGGGAAAAATTGCAGTGCTTAAAGCGTTAACCATTCTACTGTACCATTGAACTGAAAATCCACTTGGAGATTTACAAGATGTAATGAGTAGATTCTACAATGACTCAAGATGACTTGTGATGTTGGAGAAGACAGTGTAGCAAATCAATGCACAACATATCCCACTGTTACACTCAATAACACTCAAACACGTTCAATATGGTTTCTTTTCTATATTTTCCTTTCCATGTTCAGTAATGTACATAGTTATTGTTTACAAGGTACAAGACTTCACTCATACAGCTTTTGATATCACACCATTTCACTGAATAAAAATTGGATATTCCTTCCTGGCATTTTCATTAGCAGTGGTTTAATTAAGAACTGCAGTAAATACAGCAAATTTGACTGAAGCATAAGTCCAACCATGATAGCTCATTGTCTGTAAAAAATAAGCATTTTTCATAAATTAATATAAATTATGATACATATGATGTTAAAAAATGTATTTTAAGTTACCAATGAATGTTTCCCAATTATGCTGAATTCTCCCATAGACCCTCGAGAAAAACGAGGGTCTATGATTCTCCAAACTGTGTATATATCTAAGTTCCAAATTGTCCAATGAATTTTCTCTATTACTGAACTTTCCACCCAAATTTTGCTCACAGCATGATGACATCACATGATATTTAACTCGAATGCTAAAAAAATTTTAAAGCAAGATTTACACAGTTATATTTAAGTGACTTTTCTTTTATCTATATTTGTTACAATATTTTGTAAAGCTTTAATTTGATAATAAAATGTATTCTTTAAAGAACCTGATGCAATATACTTGCTCTCGGATGGATTATGTTTATATAATCTAGGAAATAGTTATGCATGGAAAGCTTGCCAAAAGACAATCCATGACATACATTGCGTGTTGTTTTAATTGTCTGTAATGACTTTCACTAGGGATTTACTTTTTCAGTTTTATACTCTGATTCAATGTCCACCTATTTTAAAGAAGAAACTTTTTTTCTGAATTGTTATGCGCCTCGAAAGTGAAAGACTTTATCTTTTGTTGAAACTTTCTTCAGTGAAACTTTCAACCATTCTCTTACCAAAGCAAGCATAAAAATCAGGGGTCACTGTGCAAAATTTGGCACTAGAGGGACAAATTATCTAAGATTTCCCGATATATGAAATTCAAAATGGCCTCTATCCCTGAGTTAACTCTATGGGGAAAAATAAAAATTTTTGATTTTCTAAAAACTAAGGTGTTGAAAATTTTTCTTTCATCAAGAGCGTTAACATGAGCCCCCACAAGTGGTAGATCAGAAGAGAATTAATAAAATTTGAAAGCCTGAATTTCTGTCCCCGAGGCGTGCTCTACCTTATTTCTGCCATTTGTTTCCTGTCTGGATTTATTGATTCCAGGACAAGGGAATGTTATTGTAATTGAGCGATGAAAACAATTTGAACATGAAAATGACTTTCTGAATTTTTGTCTGTGAAAGGTTTTTGAACTCTGAAAAGGAAACTATAACTTCTGCCTCTTTTGGAAAAATGCAAGGGAATTCTCTTCCATAATATTATATTTGGAACCCTAGATGGGACATAAATATTTATTATGTTGAAGCTTACGTGTGAAAAATAATGCATTGAAAATACATGAGTTTAAAAGAAAAGCAATACCAAAACAAGAATAGACAAGTCATGCTGGAAGTCTGTTTCAATCTGTAATAAAAAACATTGATTCTGAACTTAGTTGAAACATGGCAGATTTTTTCATGAACAGTTCTTTGTTGTATCTGCATACAGACTGTCGATCATTGCAAGAGCTAGATATCCAATGACGGGTAACTTCCAGATCTAAGGTCTGAAAGCATAGTTTCAACCACTTCAACACAGAGTACACAGTTGTATAAAAACTTGACCATGCTGAATTGTATCACAAGACCTGTGTAATGATTTGTGAATGTTGCAGGGATGTTGCTGTTGTATTATATTTTCTCATTTGATATCTTCAACAAATTGCCCACTTTGTTAATTAAACATGTTCCACCTGATGAAAACAACCAGACTATTTTGCTGTTTCTATCAAATATATTATATCCATACTATGTTTTCTTTCAATTTGTGTGAAGGAAGGAGAAAGCGTTAACTTGCCAGTTGTGGTTCAAGAGATAAGGATAAGATTTAAGGTTAGGAATATGTTGGAACATATTTGAAAGGAACCAAGTACATGTGGAACATGGCCAGGCAAAATGCAGAAATGTGTTTTACCATTAACTGTGGTAGTAAGTTGTCTGTATAAGTCACTCATAGTATTAGCATTGGAAGGACAACTTTTACTTTTACTTTTCTCTTTATTTTTACTTCAAGCCAGACCTAAGCAACCTGTTAGATTCACTTGGCAGCATGAAGCCAGTGCAGGTTTAAGATTTCCCTATAAAGTTCACTCTCATCTCATCACAACTCAGTCAACTTGAAATGTTTTTCCAACATTTCAAACAACAATTAAGTTTGTTACACACATTAGAAACTTTATTTCAATAATGATGTACAATATGCATTGCATTGAACCCTAATCATACATCTGTTTTAAACATAGACACATCACCAGACCAAGTAGCTATACTATCTTATAGTAGCAAGTTTTCTTGAGTACATGTAAAATTGAAGGACAATAAGACATTGATTAGGACACCTTGATGGAAAAAAGGTACAAAATGTGTACTTGAACATAACAGAATAGTAAAATTAAACATTTAATTTATAGTCCTGTGTCCTTCAAGTACGACAGTCTCTTGATAACATCTAACAATAATGTTGCTCGTGATTTCAGCTTTGTTACTAAAAATAGCTGCACACACGTGACTTTCGGACAACGCTGCCTAAAATTCAGACATAGTTTGTTGTTGCAGCTTGTAGTCTGAGCCATAAATTCCACAACACTAGCATGACTTCTAGTAACCATTGTAACGCTAGCAGGTTTTATTTTCATCATTCATACGGAAAATGCAGACAAATATTTATGCATATTAATGAGAGAAAACAGTGATGTCACTTGCGATCAGCGCTATTGCACATTATATCAATGGGTTATTTTCAGCCTCTAAAAAGAAAGGTTTCCTAATTATATCCATTACAAAAGAATTGAAAAACATCGATAAGGTAAGAAAATTTCAAAAAATTGTTTAAAGATCAAATTTTCAGGCAAACAGGTCCACAATAACCATTGTGACAACATGTTTTGGCAAACCATGGTTGGTAAAAGCTTAAACTTTAAATGTATCCTGTATGGTCTGTGTAAGTTCTCATAGCTTGCTGTTGTCAGCATCCATATAGGCATCAGGACAGCAAAATCCTGTCTAACAGTGCCACTTTGACAGTGTGTTACAGAATGAAATGATTTACCCTCAAACCTCTTATGCATTAACTATCATTGGATTGTTGTCAATGGAAAAGAAGTTTTGACAAGCAATATCAACAGGTAAATATAAAGTATGAATATACATAAATACTTACAAAATGTACAAAAAATTGCACTGTGATGAAACCACTGAGGTAGCAAACATAAAAAATGTATCCAATCTTGTAATGCCTATAAAATGTGCAAAAAGTTAACAGATGAATGTCAGATAACAAGAGAAGTCACAATCAACCTGACCAATCAAACAAGAATTTATGCAGAGGAATAAATTTCTGTCTTTAGAGAGCCACTTCGGTAGCTGTAACCTTGGACGATTTTTTTCACTATTTTTGTTTTGTATGTCCATTGCAAATTCTTGTTCTACTACAAAAGGCAAGTTTAAACACCTGCTATGAGGCTTCAACACAGCATTTGACATGGAAATTGCATAATTATTGTTCACATTTGAATCTTACCAAGTAGTCCTGACCAGACTCCACTTTTCAACAATAACAATGCAGCCCACACATGTACAGGCCAAGTTAATAAGCTGAATACTGTGTATCTCAATACGACTAGGGAGGATAAAAAAATAGCGTCAATGACACTGTAGCTCCCATCCTGGACTATTTAGTGTTTGTTCTCTGGTCAGATATTTGAACATGTGTGAAAGGGATAAAGTGCATGAAGTGAAAATACTTAAATGTAATGTACTGGAGACAGTGAAATATGTTTAATGTATTTATTCAGAATATAAAATGGAAAAATACAGAATTAGAAATATCGAATACTGTGATACAACCATTAACTAAACAAGTCATTGACAATGACAGTCCCTACTTGTAATAGGAGTATTAGTCTTGATGGGGCAGGGAAATGTGGTCATTAAGAAGTATCACTGGAGTGTATATGTTGAGATCTATGGGCAAATAGGTCTATGTCGTTGTTCCCAATTTGAAACACATGAGGCATGTCTTAAGTTATGGTTCTAAATCGGGAAAAAAGATCAGACCTCTAGCAGTATTGGCCAGCCAAGAAATACATATGCGCATAATAAATGAGGTACAAGATGTGACATCTTAAGGTCTAATATCCTATCAAAATTGGAGGGTATAGAACTTGTGGTTACTGAGATATGCATATATATGTATAATCAAGGTCAAAGGTCATTGAGATTACATGACATTTTGAAAAAAAAATTATATTGCTAATTAATCCCTATATGCCAAAAAATCAGACCTCTAGCTCTATTTGCTTGCCCAGAATTAGATGTGTGCAAAATTAATGAGGTAAAGCATGTGTTGTCATAAGGTCTCCCATCCTACTAAATACAAAGGACATAGCACTTGTAGTTACTTATTTATTGACATAAACATATATTTTAGGTAAAAGGTCATCAAGGTCACATGACATTTGGTCAAAAAATTTCTCTCCTATAGTTATCCCTATATACCAAAAATCAGACATCCAGCTCTATTGGCTTGCTCAGAATGAGATATGTGCATAATTAATGAGCTACAATATGTGGCATCATAAGGTATCCAATCATACCAGATATGAAGGGTGTAGCACTTGTGGTTACTGAGTTATGGACAAATATGTATATTTGAGGTCAAAGGTCACCGAAGTCACATTACATTTTGTCAAAAAAAATTCTCTCCTATAGTTATCCCTATATATCAAAAATCAGACCTCTGGCTCTATTGGCTTGCTCAAAATTAGATATGCACATAATTAATGAGGTACAATATGTGGCATCATAAGGTGTCCCATCATACTATACATGAAGGGTGTAGCACTTGTGGTTACTGAGTTATGGACAAATATGTATATTTGAGGTCAAAGGTCACCGAAGTCATGTCACATTTTGTCAAAAAAATTGTATTGCTAGGTATCCCTATATACCAAATATAGTTATCAAAACAAACCACCAATTGTATGAAACATGGGCCTAAATACAGACAGACTGACATTCACAGACTGGCACAGAGTGATGACATTGACCCCAAGTGTGCCTTGGCCCATGGAGAGTGATAAAGATATAACAAATAGCTGAATGTAATGATAAAATAGTTAAGTATAGGCCTACAGACACTGAGGGTGAATATGTTACAGCAATTTGATTAGTTTCTTTTCGTTTTCTACTTCTGTGATAATTTTTAAGACAATCAAACTGCAAGGCAGTTTTAATATTTAATTGACATAATTTAATTTAATATTTAATATTTAATTATTTATATAATTTAATTGACATACATGTTATCTTTTACAAGCACACAGCAAACTGTTCTTGATTTTTCATTTACAATATTTGACATAGACTGAAATACATAACATGCAACCAATATTTACATTTTGCCCATGCACCAGATACTTGGAGAGATTTCAACATGCAATCATTAACTCAGAAACCCTATAGGGAAAAGTAAACATTGTTTTCTTCCAGAACAGCTGGTATATCCACATCTGGAACAACTTACAAACTTAACCAATTACACAAGGATGATGACACAAGAGATAAAGTTAAACTGTGGTGAACTTGACTATTCCTTTCAAATCCTTACCTAACTTGATTGACATCTTAAACTAAAATACACTGCATGTTTAATGGCACACAAAAATACATCAGGGGTGTACCATTTGATAAAAGGGGGTTGTCTGGAAGATTGATGAGGAACATCTTTTTTATCCGATACACTGTACATTCTTTTTTTCCCACTATCCCACCTTTTCTTTTTGACAAACCTTCTGTGGCTGATTTTTTTATTGACATTTGTTTGGATTTTTTTCGAAATCTGCCAGGACCTCAGGACCCCCCCCCCCCCCTCCATCACTCTTTAACATTGAAAAAAACTTTGAATATATTTGTTGGAAACCAAACCTGCTGAAATCACCTCAGCTATGTTTTCTCATTATTTTTTACCGCATTTCAACACCAAATACAGTTTACCATTTCAAATGCTTACTGAATCACAACATTATCTTAAACATAGGTGCCAATGTCCCTGAAGCTACTATAGACATGGATACAAAATTAAGTATTTCCTGACTGTATGAAATCATCTCACTAAGGTCATCCTGGGGACCTGTTAACCAAATATTAAAGCTGTCTGACCAGCGGTTTTGAAAAAAACAAGCGACCCAATAGTCGACAGAGCTCTGCTGTGTTATGTAGAGAGCAACTTTTTGTGACATATGTATTGATGAAGATGGTTGAGATCTTTGATAGCTCATTTCAGGATGGCCTGACCTAAAATGGCAACATTAGCTGCAAAAATACAAAATTGATGATTTCATCATAATTATGTATAAAAATGTATACCAAATATCAAAGCCATCACATGAGTAACTTTTGAGAAACAAATATTTTGACCAAAAATGGCAAAAATTGATCCAAAAATACAAAAATTGAAGATTTCATCAAATTTCACTATATCACACTAGGAGAACCCCCAGGAACCTGTATACCAAATATCAAAGGCATCAGACAAGTAGTTTTTGAGAAACACATTTTTGACCAAAAATGTCAAAAATTGCACCAAAAATACAAAATTGCAGATTTCATCATATATTCTATATATCATACTTAGTTTATCTGTAGGAACTGTATACCAAATATCAAAGCTGTCAGACGAGCGGTTTTGATGAAATAAATTTTTGACCAAAAATGACAAAAAAATTCCTTAAAAATACAGATTTGCATATTTCATCACAATTTGAACAAATCCAAATGGGTTATCCCTAGGGACCTGTATACCAAATATCAAAGCTGTCAGACGAGTGGTTTTGATGAAATAAATTTTTGACCAAAAATGACAAAAAATTCCTTAAAAATACAGATTTGCATATTTCATCACAATTTGAACAAATCCAATTTGGGTTATCCCTAGGGACCTGTATACCAAATATCAAAGCTGTCTGACCAGCGGTTCATGAAGAAGAAGATTTTTTACCAAAACGCCTTTTGGCACTAATTTGTATATTTTCAACAATATCAAAAATCAAAAAAAGCTCAATTATTTCAGGTCAGCCCAAAGTACTTACATGCTAATTTTTCATGTAATCTGCTCAGTGGTTATTGAGATTTTCAATTTTGACTGTTTTTACATTTTTCACTTAATTTGCATATTTTTGGCAATGACAACTTCATTTGAACAAAATCTCATCTACAGCCCATCATCCATGTACACACCAAATATCAAGATGAAATGTGCAGCGGTTTTGGAGTTTTTGATGTTGACGGACAGACATACAGACATACAGACATACAGACATACAGACGTACAGACATACAGACATACAGACATACATACATACAGACATTTCCGTAGCCTATAAGAATAGCTTCCATTGCCATATATACATATGGCTAGGGGAGATAAAAAACTGTATTTGATATTAAAGTGTTTGTGCAAATCAAACAAATGAAAGATTAAACATTTGCTCAAACTTTCCTCAATGTAACTTTCAACCATCCTCTGACCAAATCAACAATATTAATCAGGGGTCACCAAGCAAACTTTGGAACTATGTAGACAAAAAAATAATATTATGAAGTTATTACGAAAATACCGCAAAGGATGCACGAGGACATTGGAGCAGTGTATCACCCGACGCGAAGCGGAGGGCGATGCATGGTGCCAATGTCCGAGTGCATCCTTTGCGGTATTTTTGTAATAACCTTATTATTATTATACATCTTAACAGATTGGGCATCACATTGTCAGAGAAGTTACCGTTTTCATGCAATGTCAACAATTTTTCTTCTGATTTTATCGCGCCAGTGTGGAACGCTATCTAGGATGCACTTCAGCAAGTTTTAGAACGTATGCAGCATTCACGCAGAGCACGTGCAAGACATGTTCTGGCACTCGTCCAATGGGTCGCCTTGAGACCGTACGTGTTACGGAACGGGCGTTCTGTGCGGCTTTTTTAACGCACGCAAAATTCTATTGTTCTCAATGGTAGATGTATAATAATTACCAATATCTGAAATTCAAAATAGCTGCCATCCATATGTTAGCTCTATTAGGGGAAATGTCATTTTCAATTTTCGAAAAAATACAAAGATGAATAATGTTCTTACCCCAAGACCTTTAAAATGAGACCCAACATGCAGTAGATCAGAAGCATATTGGAAAAATTTGAGAGTCCCAATATCTATCCATGAGGCACATTCTGCCTTTACAAAAATAGAAAAATCATCAAAAATTTATAACTACTGGCCCTTTAAGTTCAGATATATTTCTTATTATTGGAAAAATTTTACGATCAATTTGCTGTGTTGCTGTTCCAATTTATTATCAATCAAGGTAACAAAGACTTTTAGCCTGACATATACAACAGTTTATTCACAAAGATGGATCCCAGTCATTGTTCTTATGGATACACAGACTAGAATGGATGATATGATGAGTTACAGATATTCTAATGAGTGGAAAGAACCAATGTTAAATACCCATACAACTAAACAGATATAAAGCATGCTGGTATATGGATTGAATGCACTGTACACTGTTAGAGATATAGTCTAAATGCATTATGTTTGTATCGTATACTGATTTAATACATCATGTTTATGAGGATACTCAAATTCTATGACATAGTTCAAGTAGATACATAATATGACATAGTTCAAGTAGATACATAAATTCAATGTGGTAATTCATGTGGATATATAAATTATGTGTGGTGGATCAAATTCAATGTGGTAGTTTATGAGGATACATAAATTCAATGTGATAGTTTATTTGAATATATAAACTCAATGTCACAGTTATACTTCATGTGGATACACAGATGCAATGTTGTAGTTCATGTGGATATATAAATTATCTGTGGTGGATCAAATTCAATGTGGTAGCTGATGAGGATACATAAATTCAATGTGATAGTTCATGTGAATACATAGATTCAATGTGACAGTTCATGTGAATACATAGATTCAATGTGACAGTTCATGTGAATACATAGATTCAATGTGGTTCATGTGGATACATAGATTCAATGTGACAGTTCATGTGAATACATAGATTCAATGTGACAGTTCATGTGAATACATAGATTCAATGTGACAGTTCATGTGTATACATAAATCCAATGCAGTGGTTCATGAGGAAACACACACTAAAACTATGGTGTGTTCATGTCACACACAGCAGGATGTTAATAATGCATGTACTGATAGTAAGAACAAGGATGAGATTTTGCAAAGCATTTCGAAAAGGAATTCATTCAAACTTTTTATGCAGAACGTTAACTTTCAATAAAATAAAAGTAGACATAATTACATTTTTGTAATTTGTAGTAAGAAATGACATAACATAGATTGATGCAAATACAGTGAACTTTCTTTGGAACACAAACCAGACATGAAGGTTACCATATTAAATCAATCCTACAGTTCAACACTATATTAGATGGCTATTTCTATTTTAATAGTGAAAGACCATCTGTAGAAAACACTTTTGCCATTGCAAGAAAACCAAGGCTGTATGTCCTTCCAATGTGCCAAATACTCTACATTAAGAGTTTACATTTGTTGATCAATAATGTAAAAAAAATATTTTTGTACGATGACAGGGATCATCTTGGTTGACCTAAAGTGGCAAATTACTGACCATTAACGTACTGAAAAATGCATTTACCCTGCATAAATACACAAAGTAATCATTGAGTGAAATATACCTTACATTTATCAAAGATCCAATCTTCCTTGAAATATTTGCAAAAAGGAAATATTCAGACGACAGCAGCAACATTAACCTTGAAAGTAGCAATGAAGACTGAGTAATATCACCAAGAAAAACCACAACAATGTGTACGTTCTTTACATATTCATGAACATTAGTATCACTGCCTTCTGTATACATTGTTCTGTATGTAGCCTTAGCATTATGGTGATACATGTATGCATGGTTGAATGGTGGTACATGTATGCGTGGTTGAATGGTGGTACATGTATGCGTGGTTGAATGGTGGTACATGTATGCGTGGTTGAATGGTGGTACATGTATGCATGGTTGAATGGTGGTACATGTATGCATGGTTGAATGGTGGTACATGTATTAATGGTTGAATGGTGGTACATGTATGCGTGGTTGAATGGTGGTACATGTATTAATGGTTGAATGGTGGTACATGTAATAATGGTTGAATGGTGGTACATGTATTAATGGTTGAATGGTGGTATATGTATGCATGGTTGAATGGTGGTACATGTAATAATGGTTGAATGGTGGTACATATATGCATGGTTGAATGGTGGTATATGTATGCATGGTTGAATGGTGGTACATGTAATAATGGTTGAATGGTGGTACATGTATGCATGGTGGTACATGTATGCATGGTTGAATGGTGGTACATGTATGCATGGTTGAATGGTGGTACATGTAATAATGGTTGAATGGTGGTACATGTAATAATGGTTGAATGGTGGTACATGTATGCATGGTTGAATGGTGGTACATGTATGCATGGTTGAATGGTGGTACATGTATGAATGGTTGAATGGCGGTACATGTATAATGGTTGAATGGTGGTACATGTATGAATGGTGGTTACATGTAATGCATGGTTGAATGGTGGTACATGTATGCATGGTTGAATGTGGTACATGTATGCATGGTTGAATGGTGGTACATGTATGCATGGTGGTACATGTATGCATGGTTGAATGGTGGTACATGTATGCATGGTTGAATGGTGGTACATGTATGAATGGTTGAATGGTGGTACATGTAATCATGGTTGAATGGTATGTACATGGTAGAATGGTGGTACATGTATGCATGGTTGAATGGTGGTACATGTAATCATGGTTGAATGGTGGTACATGTAATAATGGTTGAATGGTGGTACATGTATGCATGGTTGAATGGTGGTACATGTAATAATGGTTGAATGGTGGTACATGTAATAATGGTTGAATGGTGGTACATGAACATGGTTGAATGGTGGTACATGTAATAATGGTTGAATGGTGGTACATGTAATAATGGTTGAATGGTGGTACATGTAATAATGGTTGAATGGTGGTACATGTATGCATGGTGGTACATGTATGCATGGTTGAATGGTGGTACATGTATGCATGGTTGAATGGTGGTACATGTAATAATGGTTGAATGGTGGTACATGTATGCATGGTGGTACATGTATGCATGGTTGAATGGTGGTACATGTATGCATGGTTGAATGGTGGTATATGTATGCATGGTTGAATGGTGGTATATGTATGCATGGTTGAATGGTGGTATATGGTTGAATGGTGGTACATGTATGCATGGTTGAATGTTAATGTGGAAAGTTTCTATTTATACAAGGAATAAATTGTTGAATACAGACAACTGTTGCTTTCGAAGTATTTTGACAAAGCCTTGATGGTCACAGGATAATATCAGCAAATAAAAAGTTATAAATATAAGTATATATACAGCCTTTTTCACTTCCTAGCTGTTTTACAGTTGAAGTGAATATCATCGAAAGTCACATACCTTTACAAATGATAATTACATGAACCTTAACGATTTGTTTCAATCAAAATACAATATCCAGATATTTTAACATTTACTGATCAACAATCTTCATTACTTTGGGAACTCTTGTGACCTCAAGTGACTTGAGGTGAATTTCCTTGTAATGTCAAATGTTGAACAATTTAAAAGGTTCAGAAGCTGTAACTTTTGATGGTTCGCTATTTTTTTGTATGTCAGTTACAGATTTTTGTTCTACTTCCCAAAGAATTTGAAACACTTACTATTGTATTGTACTATTGTCAACACAACATCTACTGGTGCTTTGTTATTGTTTACATTTGAATTCTAGTTCAGACCAGAATTCACTTCAACAATAGCAATGCAGTCTGTACACCTACAAGCTGAGTTGACCAGCTGAATACTATGCATCTCAACATGCTTTGGGCAGTAGAATCTGTCATTGACATTAAAAACAAAAATTTTGAAAAAAATAAAAAATTACAGCTATTGGCCCTTTAAACAATATTGAATGAAGGAGTATCACACAGCATTGAATGAAGGAGTATCACACAGCATTGAATGAAGGAGTATCACACAGCATTGAATGAAGGAGTATCACACAGCATTGAATGAAGGAGTATCACACAGCATTGAATGAAGGAGTATCACACAGCATTGCTACCCATACCTTTTGAAAAATTACAGTATTTGGACAATAATGGGGTATCACAGTGTGTACAAGTCACAACAACCATGATGAATAATGCTGCTTTGAATTTGAGTACATTGTATACAAAAAGAAAAACAGACATAAACTTTACCATTTTTGTAAAACTTTACATGTAACCGAATACTAGTTGACATTAGCAGACTTTCTGCAGATTATGACTGTACGCGATGAGACTGCTTATAGAGAGCACCCTACAATGAGCTATATCAGTAAAGTGTTGGCTTTCAAGCTATGGAAAGGTTGACTGTAAAGTGTTGGCTTTCAAGCTACGAAAAGGTTGACTGTAAAGTGTTGGCTTTCAAGCTATGGAAAGGTTGACTGTATGAAATGAGACTGCTTATAGAGAGCACCCTACAATGAGCTATATCAGTGAAGTGTTGGCTTTCAAGCTATGGAAAGGTTGACTGTAAAGTGTTGGCTTTCAAGCTATGGATAGGTTGACTGTAAAGTGTTGGCTTTCAAGCTATGGAAAGGTTGACTGTATGAAATGAGACTACTTGTAGAGAGCACCCTACAATGAGCTATATCAGTGAAGTGTTGGCTTTCAAGCTATGGAAAGGTTGACTGTAAAGTGTTGGCTTTCAAGCTATGGAAAGGTTGACTGTAAAGTGTTGGCTTTCAAGCTATGGAAAGGTTGACTGTAAAGTGTTGGCTTTCAAGCTATGGAAAGGTTGACTGTATGAAATGAGACTGCTTATAGAGAGCACCCTACAATGAGCTATATCAGTAAAGTGTTGGCTTTCAAGCTATGGAAAGGTTGACTGTATGAAATGAGACTACTTGTAGAGGGCACCCAAGGATAATTCTCTCAGTGAAGTGTTGGCTTTCAAGCTATGAAAAGGTAACCTGTTAGGACTTGATAAAAAATGAATTCCTTGTAAGTTTATCAAAATAAAAAAAAATGAACAAGGCATATTTCCCCTTGACAGTAATAATTATGGATTCCATGTCATGTATTGACATTGATTGATGAATGTGATGTTTTATATCCAGTACTTTGTAAATGTCTATTTTCACTCGTGAAAATTTCAATGTTCTTTGTACATATTTTGGTGCTTTGTGTTGGACATCACATTAACTAGCCTACAATCATCAAAGTATATGACCCTCTACTGAACAGCTGTTGAATACACCATAATACTTGAAAACTTTGAAAAATATTACATGAAATACCAAATAATATGGCATAAAATGTACAAAAGTGAAATAGTGAAAGACACAGAGTCACCATCTATGGACATAAATTAGATTACTTTAGTTTCATGTAAAAAATGATTTATATTCTTAAACATTCAATGTTCCTGGTCATCATAACTTCTTGCAGATATAAGACACAACCCTTTGAAGATATTCTACTAATCACATGTTCCATAATTGTCATCTTTCAGATAGAATGATAACATGTGACAAACAAATTGTAAAAATCCAAATTTATCATTGGTGGATAATCTCACCTACACTGCCAGCTCTGGAAAGATGTCTGTAAATCAAACTCCTAAAATTTACAGAAAGATGAAGATACTTGTAATCATATAATTGCAGGTGACTAAAATATTATAATAGTCAATATTTGCTCTGTTCATTTGCAAAAGACAACATGCATCATTAGTTGGTGCAAAAGAATTACCACACCATGTCTTTATGTGTTACCAAAGCAACTGTTGCTGAGCAACATGACTTTACAGATTCACAGTGTACCTTTCATAGTAGGTCACTATTTACAATTATTATAATTCTTTTCAAAACTGGGAAAAATATAGTTTTTAGCAAACAGAGATAAAAACTTTGAGTCAGCATTTTATGAAAGACTGAAACCTAAATACTTTATTTTCTAGCAAATTATCATCATTTGTATGATGATATGTCATGCAAAATACCTGTTACCTGTACCAATAATTGACTTCTTGTTGTCAAGACAATATTGGTACATCATATGAAAACAGGTAGGGTTGTTGGGTAGTAACTGAATACAACAAAGGACACTATTTTTCAGCTAACTACCGATCCTGTGGATTGCAAGATGCTTGTAATCATGTCATGTGATCTATGGTCTTGGAGCATTTCTCCACACGCCATTGCCATGACTGGGAGTATTCATCAACACGTGTCATGCTACGACTAATGATCTGATCTTTCATTTTATACATCAAATTACTGGCAGGAACTCTGACCATGTAAATAATTGTCAATGAATTCATTTGGTTCCTTATCAGTGTATCAAGTGTTCTCATTAAGCTTTCAAGCGACGGAAAATCACAGTTCCATAAAGATAAGACCAGGTGATTCATTATGACTGACATAAAATAAATAAGATTGCGTGACTATTATTTATCTACACACCACACTCACATCAACGGTTCTCTTTACTGTAGCAAAATTTAAGGTAGTTTGCAAAACTGTAAATTGAATGAAATAAGTCAAACATATTATATTGACGGTTGAGGTACTGTTGAACTAGAGACAGAACCACCACTTCCTTAATTACTGAGCTATCTGTGAAAAGAATGTCTCTATGAAAGACAGACTTTACCTTTAGGTAGAAGGCACCTCAGAGACAGATATTCACTCTCAAATTTTCACTTTACAAAACTTTTCTGATTTACTGCTTGTGTGGGCTCATTTTGAAGCTCTTGAAGAAAGTAAAGTTTTAACATTCTTTTTTTTGTTAGGTTGCATTCACAAAAAGTGGTGAGGGGGCTGGAGGAATTCAGGGGGGATTCAAAAATTCTAGGGGTAGTTGAGGGGGGACTTGAAAGTTTTGCTCTGCCTACGGGGGGGGGGGGGGGGGGGGGGGGGGGACCTGAAGATATTTTGGTTCCGAACATTTTGATGTTACCTAATGGTTCTAATGTTAGTAATAATTAAACAAAATCTAGAACCATTTTGTCAGATTTTATGACTTTAATCTCAAAAAAATCTAAAAATGTATGAATGCCATTAAATTTTTGTAAAAACAACAAGTTGGCCTTGTAACGGGGTAGAAGCTTAACTGTTGACAATATTTTCAATATTTCTATGCAATGTATCAAATACAGTTTCTTGGTGTCTCTCTACAGTATGCTGAAACACACAATGTTCAGTTTGTCAACAAAGCCTGTATATCTAAATATTGGTGATAAAGGAATTTGAGTCTAGACTGAAAGTTATTTGTCAATGATACAAATACATGGTACGTGTACACAGGCTTAGCCGCTATGTTTGCAAGCTGAATACCAGATGGTTCAACATGCTGTAGTGAGTAGATCAAGAACACAGTTGTATAAACTGAACAAAATTATTGTTAAAATACAAAGTTATACAGCTACTGCCCTGCCACTGCCTACGGGCAGTGTCACTGTCACTGCACACCAGTAGTGACAGTGATCATCAGAGTGACTCTGATGTAGTTGAAGAGTTTGGGTCATAGGGCGCTCAATTGACAGTGAAACATACTTGTACACAAGATCAAGCCAGAGAGCAACACATGTAGTAGACTTAACAGTTACCAGAAATTTTTGAATTCTGGCATATGAGAATAATCGAATATTGGAGAAAAAAGATGGGGTCACCATGCTTGATTTTCTGCACATGTATGATGAAAAGTCACAGTTTTTCTGGAAAATCACTTAAAATCAATATATAAAACCATTCATTTTAAGTTCATGGAGTGAATGAAATTTTCACATATAACACAAAAGTAAAACTTTGAACAGTAAAGACTCTAATTTAAATGAAAAAATGTTTGACTACATGGAATAATTTATTTTTTACTAAATTTGCCATTATTACACATTTCTGAGATAAAATGTTTATTTAATGGAATATTTTACCTTCCAGTATTGTCAGTATTTACAAACACGTGCATTTGTAAAACAAGTAGCATCTTAGTCGTATATGTCTTGTACTTTTGAACAAACTATTTTTTTCGGTAGGTCATTGTGCTCAGTTTTTCACGATTTGGCAAAATGTAGCCAGGAATTGACAACTTGCATAATCTCTCATGATTGTCATTTTGTGTGCTCTTAAGCTGGTGCAATTGACCTGGCCAGAGTTGGATAAACTCAAGTTGGCTTAGACTGATAAATCCAAAAAGTCCACTGATGCATTTAGACATGAATCAATGTAAAAATTTGCCTTAGGAATATGGCTCTGCAATCTGCTGATAAGAGGTAGTGTTGAACATCTGGGAGCAGAACTATGCAAAACATATTTATTTTTACTCTGCATGCATTCCTAATAAATATGCAACGATATGATAATTTGGGGGGACTTCAAAAATTTTGATCATATAGACAGGGGGGACTCAAAAATTTTTGAGGGTATTGAGTAGGGATCTGTAAAAAAATGAGATTTCAATCGCGATTCCTTCAGCTGCCGCCCCCCCCCCCCCCCCCCCCCCCCCCCCACCATTTTTTGTGAAAGCAGCCTAAATCAAAAATTTAATTTTTTCCTCATTAACTTAACACAGGGATGGCCAGGTAAATCTTAAGTAAGTTGTTTTGATAGTACAAAAATTTGCACAGTGATCCCCCAATTTTTTCTTGATTTTGAAAGAAAACAGTTGAAAGTTTCCTTCAGGTGAAGTTGGGGAAAAGTTTATCTTTCAATTTCAAAGTGCATACTACCTTAAGATCACAGATAAGATTGCCAGACACCATCACCTTGCAATCCTTAAACCATCTACTTGCTACTATTTGCTTAATCTTTCACTAAACATGCATATCTATGTTATACAAGAGATGCATCCAACGATACACCGGTCTTTGTTTTCAATTCATGATCACCTAATCCAAGATCTCCATCCGCTGTTGCTTCTGCATTTTGTGGATTTGTTGTAATATTTGGTATAATTTGCTCAGTACTGGTACTAGCACTAGGACTGGTCATAGAGTCACCATATGTTACATCATTGTCAAGAATTATCTCAGAATCACTGTCTTCTCGTACACTGCTTTCCTCCTTCAAGAAAAAAATAAAATTATAAAACATTATATTTCCATCCTCAGTTTATGTGATTGATTAATTTTTTATGAATATTTTTCAATTCTTCATCGTAAGTTTAACAAAAAAATTCAATAGTGAATCGTAACACATTCAGTAAAATCTTTCATTCAATTATCATCCATGACAATTGTCCTATCAACTCTGATGCAAAGCTTTATGCGTAGAGTAACCTTATTGGTTGTTTAGAAACATACCACTAGTTTAGATGTATTAAACAGGCCTTACCTGTTTTCTTGTTAAACACTTAGCCACTGGAGCACAACAGTTTGGCAGAGTTTTGTATAAATCAGCTCCACGATTTGTTAGTATTGGTTTCATATAACTATGCATGTGTTAAGGATGGATAATGGTGACTGCATGTACTTCTCATGGACAAAGAAATCCTTTAATATCTTTATTTGTAATAACATCACTTTGAGTAGTTCAGAAGTGAATTGTCAACCAAGAAGGGTTGTTTTCTGGAGGATTGTAGATTGAAAGACCAAGTACATTTGGATGAACACAGACATGGATATAGAGTTGTAAGTACATTTCTGTACATGAAAATGAGTAAAATATAACATGGATAAAACATGGACAAGCTATTACATGTCAGATTCTTGTATCTATGCATGTGATAGCATATCTCAGGTTGTATCTATGCATGTGATAGCATATCTCAGGTTGTATCTATGCATGTGATAGCATATCTCAGGTTGTATCTATGCATGTGATAGCATATCTCAGGTTGTATCTATGCATGTGATAGCATATCTCAGGTTGTATCTATGCATGTGATAGCATATCTCAGGTTGTATCTATGCATGTGATAGCATATCTCAGGTTGTATCTATGCATGTGATAGCATATCTCAGGTTGTATCTATGCATGTGATACCATATCTCAGGTAATGATGATCACTCCTGAAAGTTTAGTTATTGTGAAAAATGAACCTTTAATGTTGATGGTTAAAAGCTACCATGAGATTCAACTCAATGAGTACACACTAACACTACTTACTGCGAACGTCAAAATGAACCGGAGATCAACTTTGATAAGCCCCTATCAATTTCTCTCGCAATCTTCCAATATCCCTAGGAAAACACCCAAGTACTTTGGTCAGTAAACATACATTGCGCCTGCTGTGCTATCTCCATTCGAGCTCCCTATGCAAGCTTCTGCATGGATCAAACCATTTTGCGCCAGTTTACAGCTATGGCTGTTTGATATATATTACAAAACAATGGGAGGCTGGAGTTCCCGAGACAGTATCGTTTAAAAAAATGACACGTTTTCCCAGTACTTTCTTGATCCTGACCCTGCCCAACCCCATCACCTAAATAGAATAATACATTACACAGAACTTTACGTCCGCCATTGTTTATTGTCATTCACGGACCACGATCATCTAAACATGGAGTTTCTTATCTTGAAGCAATTATCCTTCATCTGTGAAGAGTTTTTACTGGTGACTATTACAATTTTCACTGCTATGTTGTTGTTTTCACAAGATGCAGACTGCTTGTAGTCAATGATAGACTGTTTATCTACAGTCCATGAGTCAATAAATGCCAGTTCACATGTGCACTATGCTGTTGATCGGCACATGACGTCCTCATGTCAAGTTTTGGGATTTTTTGATGCTGAAATTTCACCAAAATGCCATTTCTGTATCCAGAGATTGTGTAATGAGTTTGATTTAAAACAGAGATATAAAACACCGTGTCAGTTAATCTCGGAAATTTCGACTGAGTTTTGCTGTCTTTTATCTATGGTTGTCGATCAGTATGTGCACTGCATTAGGGCCTGTAGAGAGAGACCCTGATGTAATCAAGGTATGCCAGTTCATAAAATCATGAGAATATTTTTTTCTCTGTCGACATCGATTTGCCTTACAATGGATTTTTAGGCAAGAAAGAGCATCTTAGAAAAATGGTTGACAGGCATTTCCCAAACCGGTATCACCGCAGAAATGCATGGCATGCTCAGCACTGTGAACGATGTCATAATGAAATACCAGAGAACCGGGCATTTCCACGAGTAGAAGTTCACCGGCGCGGCCGGCCGAGAGTTAAATCAGGGCCTCGCTCAGTACAACGACATTGTCTTTCACTACATATACTAACTGGCTGTATCTCAGTCGTTCCGTGTGAATGTTTCTAATTTTACCGTGGAACTCAACTTGTACTTGAAACATTGCCATTGCCTATTACAGGGTACTGACATTTGTTTACTTTGCAAGCTCATGGAATTTACTATTCAAGTTTGGGTAAAGTATGTCATGTGACATGCCTGCATACGAGGAAATACTTCACGATAACAGGATCGACGCAGGTAATAATGCAGAACAAGTTCTGTGAAAAATCGAGTTGAAATTATTATTACAATTACAGGTCTTAAAATCGCATGCTTTATTTCATTTCTTGTCATCCACTTTGGGCTTCAAAATGGTTTCTTCCGGAAAGGGAGCCAGAAATAGAAGGGAGATCGAATGGCGATAACACAGCAGGTGCCTTGTATGTTTATTGGCCTGTTTATCGGCAACACTAACCAAAGTACCTCGGTGTTTTCCAAGGGATATTGGAAGATTGCGAGGGAAATTGATAGGGACTTATCAAAGTTGGTCTCCGGTTCATTTTGACGTTCGCAGTAAAAAATCTCAATTGTTATTTATCAACAATATTGAATTATACTTTATGCATTATGAAAGGATACTTGTGATCAAAATTGTACCATCGACTTACAAGCCATGCCTGTTCACGCTTTTTGGCTCTTCTTCTCAATCTTTCATCATTTGAATCCTGTAAAAGTACAAAAGACAAAAAGTTGAATGCCAAGGCTGTACAAGTACTGGAAGAAAACTTAGTATTGTATAATTGCTGAATCCTGTAGGCTACTCAACTATGACATTGTATTATTGCTGAATCCTGTAGGCTACTCAACTATGACATTGTATTATTGCTGAATCCTGTAGGCTACTCAACTATGACATTGTATTATTGCTGAATCCTGTAGGCTACTCAACTATGACATTGTATTATTGCTGAATCCTGTAGGCTACTCAACTATGACATTGTATTATTGCTGAATCCTGTAGGCTACTCAACCATGACATTGTATTATTGCTGAATCCTGTAGGCCACACAACTATGACACTGTATAGCTTAATTTGCTGCTCAACAAATATATATGAGTCCTCCATCATGGCATGGAAAGTGCTTATGCTATGTTACAGGTCAGCTCAGTAACATTTATATTGAAGCCCCTAGGCTATTGTTTTTAGGCCAAACAAACAAAATACCGCAATTATACGGTGTCGCTCAAATTTGATAAGAATTGGTACATACCAGTATGGGTACAAAAGATCAACAATAAATGTTGTTTCTATCTGTTCAGTGCAGGAAAATTCTACGTTGATGTTATAACAATGATTTCTGCACAGTACAACCAGAAAAACAACAAGAAATATTTAAACCAGAAAAACAAGAATGACAAAAGTAATTAAGGTCTGAAACTTTAGGTACTGGAGGTCAACTTTAGCAACATGCATAGCAGAAAGGCAGCTAGCCCCCCTTAGTTTGACCATAGACGGTCTTCCTCCCCTCTACTGACGGTCTTCCTCCCCTCTACTGTCTATGGTTTGAGCAGGTCTGTTAATATGTAACAGTTCATAAACAATGACAGGAAATGATTCAAGTCAGTGGAGTAAGCCTGTTTCAAGCCTGTTTCAGGATTTCGCTTTTTCTTACCTCATTTGCACATTTTTGACACCGATGTGTTCATTTGAACAAATTCACATCTCAACCCCTACATCTACCTGTACATCAAATACTGAGACGGTAGCTTTGGCGGTATGGGAGCCTTTGTGTGTGACAGACATACATCCACACATACCCACAAATATACAGACATACAGACGCCACTCAGACTCATCATATAAGCTCTTTTTGGTATTTATATATAAAACCAAATATGAGCTAAAAATTGCGCTGTTCCGATAACCCGACCTACCCCATTTTTTACCAGCCAACCCCAAACTTTTTTGAGCTACGTTAACATGGAAATAAAATAAGAAAGAAAAATCCGTAAAATTCACGCCTTTGTGGTTTTTTTTCTTTTATATGTATGACGCATTTTTCTAGAAATGTTGTGGCCAGTGTTTGACTGCCCTGAACCCAAGAAAAATGCATATTTGAAAATAAAAATATTTTGGAAAAAAATTTCCTGCCGACCATCTACCCTATTTTTGAAAACCATGTTATCGGAACAGCACAATTTATCCTTTTTTTTGGCCTTGGTCAATAGAGCTGCTCATTAAAGGAAAATCCCACCCCCCAAGTTCTCCAGAAAAAAAAACCGCCCAACTCGCTTCAAGATACCGATTCCTAGGTACTCATAGTAACGTGCGTATGCATTTTTTATCTGTTTTATACAAATAAAAACCTACTTGCGTGTAATCATACACAAGTTTTGAAATCGTAACAGAAATGCTGGTAATCCCCACTTCAGTGACTCAAACCTCAATAACAGCGAGTATTGTTCAACAAAATGAGTCTTTTATTTCCAGAACATGTAAATTCTATCAGTCTGTTACTTGCCCAAACAGGAAAGTGCAATTTATTTTTAATTGTCTGATATCAGGTTTTACTTGCTCCGGGCAAGCAGGCAACCATTAAGTTCGAGCCCTGACAATGGTAACTGTGACTTTGGAGTGTGACTAATCTATTCATGAAATGGGGACAAATGGTCATAGAATCACAAAGGTACTGGAAAATTAGCCATTTTTGTTACAATGTTATCATGGGAGCTTCAACGTCCCACTGTTTTTATATCTTATAATAGTTTCTTTGATCTAAAAAGTAATTTTACCAACTGTAACGACCATTATAGTCTCCTAACCTTTCTGTATTTGAGTTAAACTAGGGTAGGGGCCTATACATGGTTGTACAGCATTTTCAAAATCCTCTGAAATCAGTGGGACTTACACTTGGATGAGTGCAGATATATAAATTTTTGTATTTACAAACTTACCCCATCCAGCTGATGAAATACACTTTGTGGTTGGTCATCATCATCTACACCAACTCTAAAACATAATAACAGACAAGTTTATTACAAATGATAATGTAAAAATCATTCCTTCACTGCTTGTTGGATGCAGCATTTGAACACAGCTACTGTAGCTGATGAAATGCTTGTCAGATATACGTATACAATATCAGAAATATCATCATTACAGCATTCAACAAAATCTTTGAATGAAAGATGAATTTCCTTCTAGCGTTTTTTCTATCTTTTGTCCATTTTATGTCCAACAATGAATAGTAGACAATTTTCTCAGATTATAAAAGGTGTTTTGGCTAAAGTCAGAAGAACAAAATATATCTATGATCATCAAATCATATTTAAAACTAAAACATGACCCTAAATTACATTGAAATCGTCCGTGATTTGTTGAATGTCAACAAAAATACACAAGAGATGAGAATACCTGATTTTCAACCATGCTAGCATTTGAGTTGTACCACCACCACACACTACTACAGTTACCAGTACTATCATTAAAGTTGTAGTCAACATGGTCTGTCTTCCAGCTGTTTCTGTGTTACGAATAGCAAGTGCAAATGCTATGGCTCCTCTTAAACCTGAAATCACAACAGATCTTAGATTTACAATAGTCCATATCAATGTTCAAATCAAAGTTTAATTTATTTCAATGTTATCAATCAAGTAATGATTGAAGATTCATGAGTTTACATGACTCACAGACATAGGTTGATTTGTTGTAGACTTTTTTATCACTTTTTGTACAACACTGTGACCAACTGACTTGTTCCTTTTGAATTTTTGAAAATGATTAAAATCATTTTTGATCCATTCCTTGAAAACAAGCATTATACAGTTTTACTGAGCAGTAATTAAGACAGATATTCTAACTTACATCCTAGGAAGGGAAACCTACATAAATCAAACAAGGACAAAGGTAACTATGTGAAAGTCACAAGGGTATACATATACTGGCTGTATTCAGGGCAGAATTGAATGCATACATATACTGGCTGTATTCAGGGCAGAATTGAATGCATACATATACTGGCTGTATTCAGGGCAGAATTGAATGCATACATATACTGGCTGTATTCAGGGCAGAATTGAATGCATACATATACTGGCTGTATTCAGGGCAGAATTGAATGCATACATATACTGGCTGTATTCAGGGCAGAATTGAATGCATACATATACTGGCTGTATTCAGGGCAGAATTGAATGCATGGCCATACATAAGATGCCACTGGTACATATTGATAAAAAATACATGTACACCATTGTCCTTTATAGAGTAGCTGTAGTGCAAATGAATGACTGTTGCAGATATTGGCCTCTTGTTGCAGGCCAATGGCACATACAGAACACATTGGAAGGTCAACACACACAGAAAGGTTAACACACATTGGAAGGTTAACACGCACTGGATGGTTAACGCACACAAACCTTGAAAATGCACTGAAGGGTTTCCTGAGTACCTCTAGCTATGTACTCCAGCCAAACCCTGATGACCCCTGACATTACAACCAAATGCAAAATGTATTTGTCTCCAATAATCTTGACTCCTGTCAGTAAATTCTACAATGGAATCATTCTCTTACATGGATAACATTTTGTTGTACTTACCTGCAAATGTTAACATATGCTGGAAATTCCATGATATTTTATTTTTTCTTCCCAAATTGAGCAGAAAAGACAGTGGGTAGATATTGAACACTCTTGCAATTCCAATTGCAAGCTGATACACATAATTAAGAAAATTTAGGAATTCAAATAAAGAATGGAGCTCTTACAGCATGATAGGAATACTGCCTGCTAATTGTCAATGTATCATGATTTCAAATCTGAACCATGACACAAAAACTCATATTCAATCATGTAGTTTAGTTTGACAGTCCAAAAGGCCAGTATCAAGGTTGCTTTGGTAGTCTCTGATGCAAATAGTAGTCCTGTAGACAGTTAATATTATATATCTCAGTTAGCTTTAAATAAAGGATCTACTGGACAATCAAAACAGCACATAAATCTGTCTGGGTAAAATATTTGTTGATCCAAGATGTCTGACCAAAACATTTGCTAAACTCTGGTAAATGTACTATAAAGTGAAATAGATTCTCTGATAAATTTGCTATACAGCTACTACTCATGCTAAACAATTATTATAATACTACCAGTAACTGACCATAGCTATCACAGGCTGTTACCAATACTTGCCTGCTGTGTTGCTATACACCATTGTTAATAATGACCTGGATTTGACTCCTGATTGTCTATGAATGTCATATATTTAAAATGTCAATGAAGTCAATATATTTGATTTGAATCATGGTTTTGTCAATGAAGTCTATATACTTGATATGAGTCCTGGTTTGTCAATGAAAGTCAACATATTTGATTTGAGTCAAGGTTTTGTCTACAAAATCATTATGCTTTATTATTTGACTCATGGTTTTGTCTATAAAGTCAATATGCTTGATTTGAGTCATGGTTTGTTAATGAAAGTCAGTATACTTGCTTTTAATCAGGGTTTGTCAATGACAGTCAATATACTTGTTGAGTTATGGTTTTGTCTATGAAATTAATATACTTGATTTGACTTGTGTTTCATCAATGGAAAGTCAATATACTTGATATAACAAATGGTTTTTATCGATGAAAGTAAGTATACTTGATTTGACACATTGATTGTCAATGAAAAGTCGATGAGATATGGTTTTTTCTGTGAAAGTCAATATAATTGATTTGAGTGGTGGTTTGCATATAAAAGGATACAAAAGCTGCAGCAATGAAATCAAAATGCCACTGGTGACTTTGAAATGTAAACATGGCAACACCCATGTAAGAAAAGATAAAGTTCTCCGATAAAAAGTTAAGTACTTCAAACAACTGCAAAAAAAAGAAACAAAATTCACTTAGAACAGGGAAAGGTTTTGGCACTGGTTTCCATGTGAGTCATTACCAAAGTTTCTATGGCTTCATTATAGTCTTTTCATCTGAGATATTTTAAATAAACATATATTATGCAAACAATTCACCTGTTTCTAAGGATCAATAAAACAGTTTTATTGATATGGCTGTAGATGTATGAATTCAAAACCAAGGATGAACATTTTGGAGATCAATATGCCTGTAGATATATGAATTCAAAACCAAGGTTGAACATTTTGGAGATCAATATGCCTGTAGATGTATGAATTCAAAACCAAGGATGAACATTTTGGAGATCAATATGCCTGTAGATATATGAATTCAAAACCTGACAGAAAATTTCATGGTTTATTGCCACACAGACTCTAATACCAGATGCTGAAGTTTTTACCTCTTTTGTTCTTCTTTGGGACTCTGTTGATAAATTGTTGAAAGTATAGTGTGCTTGTGCCATTCCACAGAACAACATGGCCACAATACCTTCAAAAAGAAAACACAAAACATTGCAGTCAGATACTGTCATGTATAGTCGTACCTAGCAATTACAGTACAAAATTACAATATATGTCTCATCTTTTATTTACATATCTAAACCTCATAGAATAATGATTGTGATATTCAATTTTCCAAAACATCATACTATATTTTGATTATCGACTTCTACAATATTGTTTTTCATGGATATAGAGGTGCAAAATCAACGGCACCTAAAAATCTTGATTTTGTTGCAATAGTACATCATATGTGAATGAACAAATACTGACACAAAGATTCCACACATCATCATTCCTTTACACCTCTGTCCTTGGCTTTCATTGAATTAAAACAAATGAAAGTAAAGTTATTAAATTGTATCTACTTACCTGTCAATCCAAGAGCTTCAGCAATTAGGAATGCACTGTATGACAACAAACAGAATAAAGCTGTTTCCAACAGAGGGAAATCCTGAATTTTGGTAAATTTGGTAAGGTGAGGAGAAAACATTAAGGAAAATAATCATGAATAAACATGAATATTTGGATAAATCAGATAACTTACAAATAGTTCAAGTTGTACTAAATCAGATAACTTACAAATAGTTCAAGTTGTACTCTATTGTTCATGTATTTGAGCATGAATCCATTGAGGAAACACTGTGATCAAAAATAGTGTCAATGACACTGTGCTCCCATTTTACAGAGATACTAAGTACTAGTACAAGTTGCCTTTATATGTTTTTATCATCTAAGATGGTTAGCATTTCACTATGAACTGTCAAATAAGAGGAACTTTCTAATAATTCTTCGCTAATATTATTTAGCTTTGTTGATTTCCTAATTAATTTGATTATTTAAAACCATATTAACTATTTTTCTGGTCAAATTGATGGGGTTTTTACGGTACATAACCTAAGTTGCATACAAAGTAAGTCAAATTCAGTTAAAATACCAATTACCTCACAAAGCTTCTAATAACACCTCAGCCTGGAGCAGCACAATCATACTCTGCTCATGTTACAAAACCATTCACACAGGCAGTACTTGATTTTGGATCAGTGACCTACTACATTTCACCTGTGTACCAAATTTGAAAGCATAGCAAAAAGTACCAAAAAATATTCAAATTTTGTCTAGAGTTCACCGAGTCATCTTCAGGTCACTCCTACGAACCTACAAACCCAATCAGAAAGTAATGGCATACATAGTTTCAAAGAAGATTTTTTGACCAAAAATGGCAAAAATTGCCCCAAAAATACAAATATGGAAATGTTGCCATCATTTTAATGAATGCTGTTTTAGGTCATCACAAGGCATAAGCACACGAAATTTCAAAAGCAATCAGACCATTGGTTCAAGAGAAAACAATTTTTTACTGAAATGGCAAAAAAAAATAGAGAAAAAATTCATTAAAAATAGAAAGCTGCCAATATTCACACCAAATCTATATGAGTGGGGCCTAAGATACCTAATACGCAAATATGACAATGATCAGATGAGTAGTTCCTGAGTTATTGATTTGTGACCATTTTCACCTTTTTTCTACCTCATTTGCGTATCTATAAGACTAACAAGTTCATTTTAACAACGGCACATCTACACCATATATGGTATCACGACACCAAAAATCACGTTAATACGTCCAGCGGTTTGGGAGTTTTTGATATGGACAAACAGACATCCATACATACATACACACATACATACATACATACATACATACATACATACAGACAGACAGACATCTTACATACAGACTTTTTTCAACCATATAACCTCCCAATTGCCATATATGTATGGCAAATGGGAGCTACAAATACAATCTGACAAAAGATATAAAAGACTTTTACTCTTGGAATTAACTGACAATGTATTGTCTTTTTATCAGCAATGGTGTTTTCACATGTCATTGAATAAAATGCTTGAGTTATACAATTTCTTAGGACTATCACTTATATTATCTCTGCAGAATCAGGAAAATGAAAACGGGATTAATTTTACATGACAATTATCAGCAACAGATCATGAACTGGAAGGGCATTCTATCATTGACATGTATCATATCCAACTTGTCAGTTCATGTATTTCTTTATGTACCATCATCGTAAACCACGCGCCTCTTTACGGCAACAGCTCAGCGCTACCTGTCAAGATTTGATTTTTGCGTAGGTCAGCGGAGCGGAAATTATTGCTCTGGCTCGCGAGAATGTTATGTACTAGTATATTGTAAATGCTGATGTTTATTTGTTGTTGTAAAGGATATCAGTGCATTGATGCAGCCAATTAGACCACCCATGATGAAAGAACCTAGGAATATACCGGCAAAACTACCAATTGCTGAAAATATTGCAACCACATCAAATTCTGAAGCATTGTAGCTGTCAACGGTGCTGCAAGATCAAAGAAAGGAAATATAGGATATCTTTGTTGAGATAATTAATACAAAAACTCCAGTATTTCCCTGTACACAAATCTTAACAATCAACCTCAATCAAGTCATTAGTCCCCACGGACACCATCCGGGGGGACTTATAGGTTTGGTCATGTCCCTGCGTGCGTGCGTGCGTCCGTCCATTCACGCAGATATCTCAGAGATGCCTGGAGCGATTGCATTCAAACTTGGTACAAGAATTACTTCATATGTCATACATATGCTTGTCAATTTGTTTTGTGATACAATCCAATATGGCCACCATGCGGCCATTTTATTACGATTTTTTCATGTACAGAGCCATAACTCAGACATGTTTCAACCGATTTTATTCAAAATTGGTACAAGAACATTGACCTATGTCATACATATGCACGTCAATTTGTTTTGTGATACGATCCAATATGGCTGCCGTGCGGCCATTTTGTTACGATTTTTTCATGTCCTTAGCCAAAACTCAGGCATATCTCAACCGATTTTATTCAAAGTTGGTACAAGGACATATATATACATATGTATGTCTATTTGTTTCATGATATGATCCAATATGGCCACACGGTGGCCATTTTGTTCTGGTTTCTTTCATGTCGAGAGCCATAACTCTGGCAAGTCTCAACTGATTTTATTCAAAGTTGGTACATGGACATTGACTTATGTCATACATATGCATGTCGATTTTTTAGACAGTAAGATCAAATACGGCTGCATGGCAGTGATTTTGTTACAATTTTTTCATGTACAGAGCCATAACTCAGATATATTTCCACCAGTATAATTCAAAGTTGGTATAAGAACATTGACCTATTTCATACATATGCATATTAATTTGTTTTACGGCATGTAGCAGTATCATGTCAATTATTAAAGTTTCGTAATTAGGCTGATATGTCAAGAAATACTGCATCAAATTTCATGAAACTTGGTACCGATGTTAAGCTCACATTGCTTTAACAGTGAAAAAAAACATTTATCAGTGTCATTTTAATTAATTTGTCATTGCATATGTAATGAACTTTCCTAATTAGAGTGATATATCCACAAATAACGCTTCAAATTTGATGAAACTTGATACAGATATTGATCTCATAGTGATGTAAATAGTGCATCAAACTTTATGAAATATGTTACCAGTTATAATCTGTTAGTGTTAGGATAGTATGCAAAAATGTTTGGCAACATCCTGTCGATTAATTCCTAATTGACTCATTTAATGACCTTTTGTAATTAGGATGACGGCCTACATTGGTTTTATGTTTTCACCACTATGGAACTCATTCTTGGCCATTGAGTGCCATCTGTATCAAAGTATTTTTATCACAGACCTAATTAATGAAGAGGACTCTATCCTCTCTGAGGACTTGTAATCAAAGTACCCATTAACAAGTGGGGACTGTGTCATCAACGATGACTTGTTTTACTTACAGCTCATATCCGTACTTTTATATCAACTAAATTAAATTGAGACAATAGCTCTAACTTTTGACAATTATTTTTGTTACAGAAAACATGCACATTTCTTGCACTTCTCTCAGAAGTTTGTTGAATTACAAAGTATTAGTCTTCCAACCTAGATACACTGTGTATTGTTGACAAATAAATTCTAGTCCTGACTGCCATTGTGTATATGCATGCACAATGTGTTGACAAGCTGACCATGGCACAGTCTGACATGACTTTAGATGTAGATCAAGAAATGTGTTTTACAAACAGAACAACAAGGATAGAAAATCAATACAAAGTTACAGACAATGGAAGTTTAAACTTAAACTGTGGTACATATTACAATGGATGTACATGTATAATGGTTATAAAAATACTCTGGTTTGGATCCCTTCACTTATGGAAACTGTGACATAAACAGTTAGCTATTAAGTCTGACAGTTGAAAGTAAGTCATGTTATACAACACTTTGATCAATGCCATGTCAAATAATTGATGGTATATCAAATCACCAGTGATGACATGTCAAATCACTGACGGCAAATCAAATCATTGATAGTACATTGATGACATGTCAAATCATTGACGGCAAGTCATATCATTGATAGTACATTGATGACATGTAAAATCACTGACGGCAAGTCATATCATTGATAGTACATTGATGACATGCCAAATCACTGACGGCAAGTCATATCATTGATAGTAAATTGATGACATGTAAAATCACTGATGGCAAGTCATATCATTGATAGTACATTGATGACATGTAAAATCACTGACGGCAAGTCATATCATTGATAGTAAATTGATGACATGTAAAATCACTGATGGCAAGTCATATCATTGATAGTACATTGATGACATGTAAAATCACTGACGGCAAGTCAAATCATTGATAGTACATTGATGACATGTCAAATCACTGAAAGCAAGTCATATCATTGATAGTATATTGATGACATGCCAAATCACTAACGGCAAGTCATATCATTGATAGTACATTGATGACATGTCAAATCACTGATGGCAAATCAAATCATTGAATTGATGACACGTCAAATCATTAGTGATAACATAACTTAAACAATGACAATTACTGTTTGACACTTCTGCTTACATTATGCAAGATGTAAACATTCTGGAATGATCCACTGACAATAAAAAGTCAAATTGGTTAAATAGTTGATGTATCTATGTCTACTTACGCAGCTAACACAATGGCAACAGCATCATTCATAACACTTTCTCCAAATACTAAGGCATACATATCAACATCCACATGTAAATCATGAAATATTGCCAACACCGTCACTGAAAAACACAGCACCACATTAATTACATGTATCTGTGATGAACATATACAAAATGATGATATGTGATCTTCAATGACAAGAATATAATCAGCATTTATAGATGTACATTTCATTATCTCATTTTTGTTACTATCCTATATTTTGCAGAACAATGTATCCTACATTCACAAGTGTATTTATGTGAAATTTTAGTGAAAAAATCCAAACTCATCAATTTTTAAACATGATTACATTACATCGGAAGCAAATCACTTTAAAAGGTCGAGTTCAGTGTATGCACGGTTATAAAACAGAGATATGTAAATGAATGAGTGATTATGTTTCAAAAATAATATGGCTTCTAAGATGACATTACTGGTAATTTAAACTTACCTGGATCTGTCGCTGAAATTAAAGCTCCAAAAAATAAACAGTCTTTCAGAGCAAAATTACTCCAAGGCATTAACTGGACAAAGCCAAACATTATGAACCTAGAAAGGAGACATAAAGTAGCTTATAACTATTGATGTATGAATAATAAGTGTGGAACCATGACTTGTTTCTTGCTGTGGATATTGTTTTCATCATAATAAACATTCCCTTCTAATGAATTTGTAAGTTATAATTTGTAAGCAAAACAAAATGCTGGATAAACATTTTGGATAGGTAGCAGAACTATTGAAAGAACTTCAAAATCACTTTGTTTATACTTCATGGAATATTATTATTATTATTATTATTATTATTATTATTAATCTTTATTTAAACTCAATAACTCCATAGGTGAAACACCTCTTTTCATGGAGGTCGAATAGATAAAAGAAAATTATATTACAGCACAAACTTGAAAACACAAAAAACATAGAAGTACAAATAGCAGAAATAAAACTACGAAGAGGCATCAGACAAGTAAATAGAATACAGAAAGTTATTACAAGATTTCTTTAAACTAGTCAGTGACTTGGAGTCCCTGATGGCTTTGGGGAATATTGATGCTGTTTTGCTATAGGCGTAGCTATTGCCTTGATTACATGTACTTGCAGTATCAAAGTACAGAAAAATAATTACAAACCAGCAGATGGTCACCATAAGAATTCCATTTAACTATATTATACTATTTCATGATGTAGTTTTAGAAAAGTTTTTTCTATTCTAAAGATAAAGTGTATAGATATGTCTATGTTCAAAGCAAGACGGAACCTTCAGACATGTTGCAGTTCATCAATAAGTTTTCACAGAACTGTCATGTTATCTTTGACAAGGTTCAAAGTTACACACAAATACTAACAAATACAAAGTTGACTGGGAAGCAAAGTTGCTCACACAAAGAGTACTGACAGAATGGGAGCTTTATTATAAAAAACTTTTATGGACTGTGTGTTGGAACCTGTACAGTTTTGAAATAATTGCACATTTGAAAAAGTAAATTTACAACTTACCCAACAACAAAACATGATACAGTTGTACCAATGAATGCAAACATCAGAATTGCTCCCAAATTTCTAAAAAAATGTCTCTGAAAAGACATGAAAAATACACAGATTTACGAGATAAGAAATATACTGTACTATGCATACAGGTATTTCCTTTTTATTCATGCAATTTGAAACTATCAATTTTATTCATGTAATTCGAAACTATCTCACAACATCACATTTTGTGTCAACCTTATTTACATTTCATTCTTTTTGTACATTCACATTCAGATACTGTACTTGTTTTTAAACTGTAAATGAACAATCTGAACAAAACAGATGAGCTGACAAAGTTTATCGTCTAAATAAAGATACCAGTAGATTTGGTATCAGATATATCAGATTAAAATTTTATAATAGATGACAAATTCATGAGTAATATTATGCCCTATTTATTAGTTCAATTCAGTGTAACCAAATAACAACTTACCCTCTTCATACTGTAGCCAGCATTGAAAATAATTGGTGGCAGTAGAATGTTGAAAAATACCTCAGGATCAAATGTTGCCTTGAAAGAATCATATGTAATTGAGTTTACGTTAGATCATTGACATGTACCAGAATAAAACACTGATGCATTTCAGTTTCTAGACAGTTTTCCTTCTAGTTCCCAAGAGGGAATTTATATTATATTCACAGAGAAAAATCTGTCCTTTTCTAACATATCGTTAGTTTGTTTGTTTGTTTTATTAATAATAAATGATGAGTGGCTATAATGCACTGCCTACACAGAATACTTTGTCTTCAGATCAGTGCTTTGGTCCTGCCAACAGAAAGACATATAATCCACATCCCAAAATTTCTTTGTTTAAAAACTGACATCAAATCTTAAAGATATCACCACTTTATATAGCAAGTGTAATTACCTTTGGCCAAGTCCTTCAAGCCATATATGCCGAACTGTGAAAGCTCATTAGATATGCAAATTATAAATTAGCTGATATGAAAATGTGAAATGACTTTTGATATTGTTTTAACCTGGTATAATCATCAACGTGCATAGCATGTTTTGCCAACTTTGATCAAGTAAATCCCAGTATATATCCGTAATTAGAAAAGATCATTGAAAATACAAATTAGGAATTGACTGAAGAAAAACTGCTTAATGACTAACAATGATGTTGTATCATAGTATCTTTAATGTATATAGCAAGTTTCATCAACTTTGGTCCAGTCAATTCAGATATATATCCTTAATTAGCAAAGTTCATTAAATATGTAAATTAGGAATTGGCCGAAGTAAAAATGCTTTATAATGATTTTCAAGAATGTTGTATCATAGTATCTTCAATATATGTAGAAAGTTTTGTCAATTTTGGTCAAGTCAATTCAGGTATCTATCTCTAATTAGGAAAGTTCATTAAATATACAAATTAGGATTGGTTGAAAAGAAAATGCTTAATGACTTTCATAATATTGTATTATAGAGTCTTTAATGTACATGGCAAGTTTCATCAATTTTGATAGAGTCAATTCAGATATATATCCCTAATTATGAAAATACATTTAATATGCAAATTAGGAATTGGCTGAAGTAAAAATGTCTTTTGACTTTCTGTAATATCACAGAATCTTTGATGTATATAGCAAGTTTCAATGACTACAATCAAGTTAATTCAGATATATATATCCCTAATTAGGAAAGTTCATTAAATATGCAAATCGGAATTGGCTGAAGTAAAAATGCTTAATGACTTTCAAGAATGTTGTATCATAGCAGCTTCAATACATGTAGCAAGTTTCATCAACTTTGGTCCAGTCAATTCAAATATGTATCCCTAATTAGCAAAGTTCATTAAATATCCAAATTAGGAATTGGGTGAAGTTAAAATGCTTAATGACTTTCAATAATGTTAAATCATAGTATCTTAAATATACATACCAAGTCTGGTCAATTTGATCAAATCAAATCAGATGTATATCCCTAATTAGGAAAGTTCATTAAATATGCAAATTAGCAATTATCTTTCATGTCACCCCTTAATGGTTCCCACTGCTGATATATCTTGGTGTGATCAACATTTGCAGCAAATCTCATCAAATTGTGTGAAGTCGTTTTTAAAGAGGCACTCCCACTTGGTAACATTTTTAAAACACATTTTTTTAATGCCAACGGTCGATATTTGACGTGGCGACTGCGCGCGGATCGTGAGATATGAATAAAAACATGTCATTTCCCGAGCGTATTTTTCACATCCCGGAGTTTTACGATTGTTTCTGATTTTGACCCGAAATCCCCCGAAGGTTTGTTGTTGTGCTCATTGACGATATTCTAGAGAGTCTATAATAAGTTCAAACGACGCAATTAATTTACTTCCCACTGCAAAGACTTTATATACAGCATTATGCCTTTACCTCAGGTGAGTTTTTTAAAACTTCTCCTTATTTTTGTCATTTTCATTATTCTAAATCAGTTGTATTATATTTTTAACCAATACCACATAAACATCAGGTTTTACGTGTTAAATATTAGCCGCCTCCTATGACTACATTTTGTTGTCTGCCACACAGTACATGTGGTTCACCGCGTGCGTGGTATGCGTCTATGCATACCACGTGGCAGACGATATGTATCAACCGCATGTAACCGTGCTAGTCCCCTATGCAAATTCTGGTGGAATCAGCAAAAATTGTTTTTCATTTTTTCACTAATTCAGTAAGACTCAGCTTTCTCCCACTGGGGCATGACCGAGCACCGACGCGAGTGGTACTGTGGCGTACAGCAGCGTAAGTGTAGACTCGTACTCCATAGCTTAGTTGACAATGGCCCCAGTGTGGAACATTCGATGTTCGGAAGCTGAATTTAGGTGGGCCACCAGAATTCAAACTTTTACTTTTTTGAAGACATGTCTTTATCCATATCTTGTGATCCGCGTGCAGTCGCCACGTCAAATATCGACCGTTGGCATTAAAAAAATGTGTTTCAAAATGTTACTAAGTGGGAGTGCCTCTTTAATGTATATCCATTTTTTTCTAAAATCGTTAATTATGCAAATGAGCAAAAAGTATGCAAGCCACACCCACCAAAACCTAATCAGTTCTTGCCATTTGCTAACTGAATATATGTACCGGATTTGATTCTGATCTGATCAGCTGTTTTTGAGATATCAGACCAACAGACAGACAGACAGACAGACAGACAGACATACACACAGACATACACACACAGACATCATTGCGACATATGCTCAAGTGTGTGAACACATGAGCAAAAAATCTTGAAATCGATTTAGGAGACAACATCATAAAGAAATTAACAGAAAATAGTCAATAGTGATTCAAAGAATAAAGAAACAGCATTATTTGTCAATATGAGTTCCATCATTGAAATTTATCTGTGTGCACACCTCATGTACAAGTCATCCAATATTTGTTCAATTTGATTTCTTACAATGTCACCATATTTATGCATATGTATAGACATGATGCTAGTATGTGAAAACAGGTAGATGTAGAGGTACATGTACAATATGTTATGATTATCAACTTTGGATGTTACAAATATCAAACATTGCTCTAAAATGCACAATTTTTATAACTGCTCCATGACATGACATGATATGGAGACAAAAGGCTGATTATGGATGCCTGAATTCTGAAGTCTTTCTCCATGATCACACATTTTACATGATAACTGATGCAAGTCACACAATCCATTGTCTCGAAGTCACTGACTGATGAACTGGGCAACAGAGTGTAATGTCTGTATGACCTACCATCATTCTGATCAGCATATTATAGATGACAGAAAGTGATGCTTGTTTAACCAAACATTACCTCAATAGCAATATGATGTGAACTTGATTAATACATAAAATCTGCTTGCTGTAAAAAAATCTCCAGTAGTGCTTTCCAGAGCTCAGTATTTTATAAGATTTGACAAACATTACTTGTTCAAAAATGATGAAAGACATACTAAAGGAATTGTGGTCAACTAAAACTTTGTGTATATATCTGAAAATGTTCCTCTTTTGTATTGTTGTCTCATAAAAGGTGCAAGCAGCCATTGATAAATCTGAGATGTATCTATGTAGAGTACACTGGAATGATGTCAAAAAGAGTGATGAGAAATTGAGTTCAGGAAGATGAAGGACTTGAATACTTCAAAGAAAATGTCCACATAACTGCCAATAACAAACGGAAATTAATCATGAAGACAGTGTTCGAAATAATCGGTGGCAACGGTGGCATTTGCCACCAAAACCTGTCAATCTGCCACCAAAATTTTTTTCTGGTGGTATTTTTCTGCCACTAAATTTTGGGTCATCATGTCATCGATCCTACGGCTTGAATAAAGGAACATCGAAGGAACACGAGTTGTCTGACGGCGGAAAAACTCATTAGCAAAATAAACTAATTGCGACATTTTGGCATGAATGAAAACATAGCGTGAATCCAAACTTGTGATTGGCTAATCTCCATATCGATGACAGCAGCTTTTGTACACTTGACATGTTGTTGCCCTCTGTGATAGCCGCATATGCAGTCATACGGCACAAGATAAAAGCATGTTGTGACATTTTGAAAACAAAGCCAAACTGCAGCCTGCATGAATTAAATAACAATAAATACTTGCAATTCATTAGCCAGTACAGGGCTCAAAATTCCTATCGCCCGACGCCCAGCCGTGGCTAGTGAATTTTGCGTTCGGGCAAGTAAAATCAATATGCTTCCTGTCCAACGGGCAAGTGCACCAGCGGTTGAATTAACTAAGCTCTGGACAATTCAAGCTTGAAAACGCATTTCATTAGGTCTGTACACGCCTACAATCATTGTGAAGTCCTTCAACTCTCAGAAGTTTTTTCTGAAAACCCTTGAAAATCCGCCCGACATCGCAAAATAATCGTTCTTGCTGTTGTAAAACACAAAAAGTCGTAAAAATAGAGTTTTGCGACATATTCTCTCCGACGACACGGAGTGAACTCTCACTGTTTTGTATGTGTGCCGTAAAGTGGTACGGTCTTGACAGTGGTTGCCATTCTCTTTGTGCAAGTGTATGAGTCGTATGACAGTCGATCGGCTTCACTCGATAGTGTAATTGCACCATGTGCTTGGTAAATGGATGTAAACTTATTCGAAGCCATGGATCTCGGCAATGCTTACTGTTCAACGCAAATCAACCCCCAGTTGAAAAAGTACAAGTTTACATCATAGTCGAAACGGGCTCAGTCGACATGCAGACAGTTTCAAATTACGTGACCTTGGTTGTTAGGGATCGGCTCTCACTTACAGAAAACAAATCTGCACTGAAGAGTATAACGAATTCAAACGAAACTTGAATCTGCTCTCTTGACGAATACATTTATCAAAATAAAACTTTGAAAGAAGGCTGTGCTCAGTGAGTAAACATGTAAACAGGTAAAAGGGTTGCAGATGTACATGTGCATATGCATTGGCAGATAAACACTAGCAGAGCAGTTGTTTGTGATCTCAGCTTGATAATAAAGAGCAGCAGCCAGCTATGCACATTGTAAATCACACAATCTTATTACTCTTATGCAAATATTTTAATTTGGGTTAGGTTGTGGAAAAATTCCAAATTCAGAGATGTTTTCTAGATGGCCAAATCTACAGAAAACAAGTCATTGTTGATGACACAGTCCCCACTTGTTAATGGGTACTTTGATTACAGGTCCTCAGAGAGGATAGAGTCCCTTCATTAGGTCTGTGATAAAATACTTTGATACAGATAGCGCTCAATGGCCAAGAATGACCTACATACAAGAAAGACCTACATATGTATGACATAGATTAATGTCCTTGTACCAACTTTGAATAAAATCGGTTGAGATATGCCTGAGTATTATGGCTCTGTACATGAAAAATCGTAACAAAATGGCCGCACGGCAGCCATATTGGATCGTATCACATAACAAATTGACATGCATATGTATGACATTAGTCAATCTCCTTGTACCAACTTTGAATAAATTCGCTTGATACATGTCTGAGTATTATGGCTCTGTACATGAAAACATCGTAAAAAATGGCTGCCTAGCGGCCATATTGGATCGTATCACAAAACAAATAGACGTACATATGTTTGACATAGGTCAATGTCCTTGTACCAACTTGGAATAAAATCGGTTGAGATATGCCTGAGTTTTGGCTCTATACATGAAAAAATTGTAATAAAATGGCCGCCTGGCGGCCATATTGGATCGTATCACAAAACAAATCGACGTGCATATCTATGACATTGGTCAATGTCCTTGTACCAACTTTGAATAAAATTGGTTGAAACATGTCTGAGTTATGGCTCTGTACATGAAAAAATTGTAATAAAATGGCCGCACGGCAGCCATATTGGATCGTATCACATAACAAATTGACATGCATATGTATGACAGTAGTCAATCTCCTTGTACCAACTTTGAATAAATTCGCTTGATACATGTCTGAGTATTATGGCTCTGTACATGAAAACATCGTAATAAAATGGCTGCCTAGCGGCCATATTGGATCGTATCACAAAACAAATAGACGTACATATGTATGACATAGGTCAATGTCCTTGTACCAACTTGGAATGAAATCGGTTGAGATATGCCTGAGTTTTGGCTCTATACATGAAAAAATTGTAATAAAATGGCCGCCTGGCGGCCATATTGGATCGTATCACAAAACAAATCGACGTGCATATCTATGACATTGGTCAATGTCCTTGTACCAACTTTGAATAAAATTGGTTGAAATATGTCTGAGTTATGGCTCTGTACATGAAAATATCGTAATAAAATGGCCGCCTGGCGGCCATATTGGATCGTATCACAAAACAAATCGACGTGCATCTGTATGACATATGAAGTAATCCTTGTACCAAGTTTGAATGAAATCGCTCCTTGCATCTCTGAGATATCTGCGTGAACGGACGGACGGACGCACGGACGCACGCACGGACGCACGCACGGACGCACGGACATGACCAAACCTATAAGGCCCCCCGGACGGTGTCCGTGGGGACTAAAAACCAAAGTATTCTCACATTTCTTCTGCGACATTTCAGATTTGGTAATAGTCCTTCATCTATACAAGAATGTAGTTAATGTTTGAATCTGTTTTTTCCCTCTTTGAATTCACTTCATATGGCCAAACTCTTGCTCTCTGTTACAAATTACTTGTCCAGTTATTAGATATTTAGGGCAAGTGATTTTTCCTCTCGGGCAAGTAAAAATGAAATTCACGAGTCCCACTGTTAGTAAATTTGAAATTTTTTTTTCGAGGCCTGCAGTATGGGTTGATTTTTTGTGACGTGTACTTACCATATTTTCAAGAATTTATAAATTAGAATGAGTATGTGGCAATGACAAAATTTTGTATTATACCGATCACACGATGTGTTAAACTGCCACCAGATTTTTCATAATTGCCACCTGATTTTATATCCGGTGGCAAACTTTTGCCACGAGAAATAAAAAAGTATTTCTATCCCTGTGAAGAAATATGTCAAACAAAAACCAGAACAATGGTAAGTTCAGTGTATCGAGCTCCTTTGAAATATTCTCTGTTATCCACCTTCAAATGCATTATTTTAAAGAGCATTTACACTTGATGATAAGACACTCTCTGTCAGATTACCGGTATATCACCTGAGTGTAACTACACGGTCGAGTATACATCTGTCACAGTTTTAGAATGATGAAAAATACTACTTTACCTTCTCTTCCAATTCAACTTGTACTTCTGATATAGTATCATGAATTATACCCTGTAACTCATAGGAAAATGTCTTGACTGGGTGACTTTCATTTGGATGATGTAAATACAACCATAAGATTTCTGGTGCTAATGTATAGTTACTGGCTTCATGGATGCTGTATGGTGTTCTGGAAATTCTTCTACTAGAATAACGGATGATGGCTCCAACTATCATTCCTACAAAAAACAGCATATCAACATATCTATATGTTTTGCAAGCTATTAAGTCAAGTGTTTCAATAGAATGCATAATTCATGTTTTCTTTAGAATATACCAAAGAGTGAATCCCCTATTTAAACAAAATCCTCCTCAAAATAAACGCAAATGGTGAATATTTAGTGAGTCCTGAAACCGGTATATTTTCACTGCCCACATTGTGGGTATAGACACGCTGCAAGTAACATACGCTGTCTATGTCATAATGTGTCTGCAATATTGGCAGTAGGTACCCCCAGTTCTCTATGATCATGAAGTCAGAAGCTGGTGAATTTCCTCCAGGAAGCAAAATATGATTGATATATATGTTGCAGGGAAAACTAAAGTGTATCGTAGCTGTATTGAAGTCGTAACACATTGGGATCCAATACTATTAATGTAAAATAAAGGTTTGGTGAAAGTTACGACTTCAATACAGCTACGATACACTTTAGTTTTCCCTGCAACATATATATCAATCATATTTTGCTTCCTGGAGGAAATTCACCAGCTTCTGACTTCATGATCATAGAGAACTGGGGGTACCTACTGCCAATATTGCAGACACATAGACAGCGTATGTTACTTGCAGCGTGTCTATACCCACAATGTGGGCAGTGAAAATATACCGGTTTCAGGACTCACTAAATATTCACCTAATTGATGATTTCCTAATGTAACGGGGATTACCTTCTTTTGTGACGCTGTTAATGTAAATACTACGGAATTTTCATGTCACAGTGACGTAGTGTTCATCTATTTTCTAATAAATGGAGCATGCTTTCCGGAAGCTCCACTGCAATACTATTAACTTGACAAGTACATCACATAGGGGATGCTATGCAGAAAGTGAGAGTGACTGTCACATGATTGTGGCTATTTCATTATTTGGGTCGGAAAAATTTGAACAGAGTTGTGCAGAAGGCTTAAGATCTATTACAATATACCGTTCTTTACGTGATCCTTGCTTAATAGGATCCGATCGGAGTTTAACATGACTTACCGTATATCATTGCCAGCCCTGTCTCGTGTAAGAAACGGAACCTGTGGTGCTTGAAGAGCCATATAGTCAACACAGTTAAAACCAACAAGAATATAAAAACCAGAAGGTTGATGCTATCTAGTCGGTGTTTTTGGATAGCTTCTGCTTCTAACTCAGCTTCCGGATCTTTGAATGTTGCCTGTACGGCGAAGGCAATCGGTAATATCGCAAATGACAACAATGTACATATTCGAGTGATACTGAACGCCATTTTGGGACGGCCCCCTTACTGCTTCTCCACATAGACGTCGACGGCCCCTGCGTAACCTTTTAAGTTAATGAAAATAATAACCACTTCATGTATGGCAGCCTCAAACCGACGAAGTCATCGACAACGACAATATAGTCATAACGTTTATAAGTGATTTGAATCATCGCAACTATTTGTTTTATCAGTCTACTTCAGGGATCTGTTGGAAAGGAAATATTCAAAGACGGTTTTACTCAAAGCTTAAAACTGGGTGACTCATATCGATAAATTGACCGTAATCATAGGTGGTTCTTCTAGTCAAATGTTGGGAGAAACTTGGCAGGGCTGATGACGCTCGGAAGGTCAGTAAGTTTGTGCTACTCTAGTACCTTTGCTAAAGCAAAACAGTATTTCTTGCTTGCATGATCATGTCAGTCGTCTTCTTGTCCTTTGATCGTGATATGTCTAATGACGAACACAGCTTTTTATTTCAACGAGATACAAAACTCTTTCTACATACGTACTGCAGATTGTTGTGTGTGCCCGGCCCAACCCATCCGCAGATGTCTCACTCTTCACAAGCACAAGCAATTATCAACTATTTATTTCAGCTCAGACTTGCTTTATAATATCATCTTCTGGCGATAGTTTTCGTCTTCGAAACTATGGAAGAAGTATAGATAGATATAAGTTAGACTCTAATACGACATTGAAGTACAGTCAATTGTGATTACACAAACTGGTTACCCACATCGTCAAAAAAACGAATTCCTTCAAGCAGATAGTTTTACTGTATTGCACTGTTGAGCTTTGATAGAGAAGCAACTCCAAATATGGTCATGCAATGTAACCATATACATACAGATATGCCTAAACAGTTTGTTTTCACATCGTATTGCCTGTACAAATTCTGTATCTTACTGCATCAATTGTCATAACAGTTTCTGTATAACATCATCTTTGAAACTGTCAAGGCAGTCGAACTTGGTCTATGCGCAGCGCTATGCTTAGTTAGATGTCAGTGTTAATATACATTGTCTTCAATGTTTCCCATGAACATCCATCAGGCCCAGTTTAATAGGGTCAGTGACAAGACACTCGGGATGTGTTACAACTTGTGTGTTTCCAGATTGATCTAGTAAAGTAGAGAATGTGCTCCAAAGTGTGAGCTATGACTTTGCTTCAGTCATATTTGCAAAAAGACTTCAGCTTCTTCCCCTAAGTATGTGTGCCAACGAACAACAACAGTAACATACTGTCTTTAGTACTTTCACCTGTTGCTTCATTCACTCACAAATATTCTGTATGAATAATTATGATAGTAACATTAATGTGTGATATTGCCTAATCGCTATCCGTCATGATTTTTCTCATGAGATAACAATCCAATAACAGTATGGTATATTAAAAACTTTGAAATGTAGTTTGTCAAGACTCTGAAGTGTCCATAGTGCAGTATGACCTGAGAAGACCTCAAGGAAATGACTGAGACAGGGTGTAATTTCATTACAAACCAATGAATCAAAACTGCTTCATCTCGTATTTCACCAATATAGAATTTCAGAACCAATACACCATTACTAGTACTTACTGACAGTCAAGGTTTTGCTCACAAAGTGTATTTCTGTATGCACTTATTCATTTGTTCTTTATTATTTGTTTGTTTGTTTTGCATAGCATCATCACAGATACTCTGTATCTTTGGTTTTTGTGTATGTTGTGATTTATGGAATGGATGTTGATTACGAAACCAGGTTTGAGAATAAACATCGTGGTACAGATTTTAAAAGCGAAGGTTACATTACTCTACATTTTTCGATCTTCATTACACCAGTGTATCATTTACTACATATGTGTGATATATATCCATTTGTTTGTGTCACTGAACTGTCTGTGATTAATATTATTAGTCCTTTGGGCCTTTGGCCCAAAGTACTAATGTGATGACGCGGCCTCTGTTGTTGCATACAGTGGGCCGTATGCTGTGGACGCAGGTATCTCGGAAACGCTTCAGTAACTTTTTCTGAAATTTGGTCTGGTGGTCATTTTGGCATGTATCTCAAACGGTCTTTTTTCTTTTTTTGATTGAATCATTTTAAAGTCACTTTTTTAGCTTTTTTGTGAAAACCACTATTTTCAATTTTTCTCTCAAAACCACTGATTTGATTATTGTGATATTTGGCATGGGTGTTCGTATAGTTGAAATGCCGTCAGAAATGTTCAAAATTTGGTGATACATGCCTTGTATTATTTTTAAACAATATTTTTATCCATTTTTATTTTATATTTACTTGAGTTTGACTCGCTTTCGTTAAAGCTACCGTCTGCGCATGCGCACAACTCTAGGACAAATCTGAGTTGAAGAATCGAATCGACGCCATCTTGTTTCTCGGTCTCGGCACAGTTTTTACTTTTTGAACGTTTCACTGTGTCTTTCAATATGTTCTATAGTTATGAAGTTGACAGTGATGCACTTTTGCGGCTGTCGTGTATTATTTGGTACGAAAGGCGCGTTTGATCGACTGAATAATGATGGTACGGCAGGCATATCAGTTCTACTGAGGAAGTAATCCACTGGCCCGCATAGGTCAGGGACTCACTTAAGGGAGAACCACTTGATTTCTGGGGGGGGTATGGAGGATTTTGAGGAAAAAAAATTGTCACCAGGTGAAATAAAAGAAAAAAATAAGCCTGTAATGGCTTGAGAAAAAAATTCTCATAACAGACAGAAATAAAAAAGGAATTGTCATTATGCAGTTGAAATGAGCAAAATTTTGGAAACTTCATTCTCATGTGTTCTTTGCTAGCATGCTGCCATAGGCAGCACAAATGTTTTTACCACAAGCAATTCTCATGTGTTTTTTTTCCCAGCACTTATGATATAAGCATTGACTATTTTACATCTCAGTGCACTCGATGTTTTCCTTCCCTTTTCTGACCCAAGAAATCATGTTTCAGGATTTCTGTTGCAATATCTCAATGGTACAGGCAATATCTAGATGGGACTATTTGACTTCTGTACATTGTGAAAATTTAAAACACAAGACAGGAGTCAATAAACTAGTGTAAAAACCAATATATTATTCTCTCAACATAATATGTTAGAAAGATTACAAGTTGTCAAAGAAAAATTGAGGAACAACAAATATAATGAAGTACAATGTGTGAGCCTTGTTTCTCTGACCACAAAAGATAACATCTCCCCTGAGAACTTAAAAGGAATTGACTGTTATAAAGAAAAGCAGGTATAGTACTGATCACTGTTGATTTGCCAAAAAAGTGTTCTATAATTTAAAGTTGTATATATACTAGACTTTCCATTTTGTTTTCATTCGTTGGAATGTAAAATGAATATATAAAACCATCCTGTGATATGTGAAACACTGGCTTAAATTTGAAAAATTGCACTGCTACTCCATTTGATAAAAAAATTGATGCAGGTGTGACAGTTGAAATTTAAAAATGCTGTCTCTCTGACAAAAAAAGTTCCCATCCTACTTCCTCCATACCCCCCTGAAATCAAATGGGTCTCCCCTTAATATGCGCATGCGCATATAACAAGTTAGCTTTGTTTTGCAAGGACCAGCTCCTGGCAAGGACTTTGAAAAATCAAACTGACGCTGTCTTGTTTCTCGGTCTTGTGCGAATTTTGACGTTTTGAAGCTTTTAGCGTTTATTTGATGATATTTTGTAAATATAAGTTCACAGTGATTGTATTTTTGTTGCTGTCATGTATTTTTTTGGCACGAAACGCTCCTTCGTTACCGGCGAATCCATTGCTTTAGCGAGGCAATCCCACCGGCGGCCCGTTAGTAATAGCTGGGTGAGAGCGAGGGAATTCGCTCTGTCCTTCTACCTCCATGTCATAACAAACTAGCGTCGTTTTATGTTGATGTACTGTCCTTTCGACACAGCGATAACTTAAGTTTTCTGTTGCTTATCTTGGGTAATTTCGACAGTTGTGCATTGATTTTGACATCATTGTTGAAGACAGTGTGTGCTTTCGACTGTCGACAGTCCTCATGCCTTCTTTTGACCGGATCCGGAGTCACTTGCGGGTAATCCAATGTAGGCGATCGAGCGCCGAAGGCGCAAGGTCGAGTGCCGAAGGCACGAGCTTGTATAAATACGGTACCGAAAGCTACGCGAGACCAAGCAGTACAAGCGACTGGCGAGAGTCTATGTCTGCTTTTGTTGACCGATTTACGCGCACTTCAGAATCACGGCATAATCCGACATGGTAATTTGGCATGATCATCAGATCATACATGATCCGAGATTGCACTTTAGCAAGGTCACGATAACTAATGTTGTTTGTTTCACTGTCATTTAATACCTATATTTCCACTAAAAGACCATTAGAATTTCCTCCTGGCTACTTTGAAATCGTGCACTGGCATGCATGTAGTTGTCAACATCACTATGCTTGAATGTAGTAGACTCTTACTATGAATATATCGACTGTCACTGCATATTGCATATGTGTGCAAGTCACTCCATATCATATCAAAAATGTAGTATTGCGATGTTTGAGCTGCCACAAGCCAGAATTTACAGTTTATGAGAAAGTTATCTTGCATGTAAAACTCAGTTCTACTGTGAACAAAATGCAAGCTATGTTGCATAACTATGGTGAATAACATAATATTTTGTACCTATCACCGTGTCAGAAAATCAGAAGGAAACAACCACTCAGACAAACTCTGGTCAGGATGATACTGTCCAATTTTAATATTTGTCTCTCGGCACACACTAGATACTCATGACTGTAAAACAACATTTCCATATAATTGTATATTCAGTTTTATATTTAGTTTGCTTTTCACCATATTCTATGTCCTTCCCTGCACTACATAATTCAAAATTAAATATTGTTTTTGGCCTATACATACTTGAGGGGTAAGCTTATTTAGTCTCATACATTAACCCTTTTCCTGCCGAGCGCCCCTGTCCGTTATCCTGCCAAGTCGGTCAAAACCGGCCCCCTTTTCCGTGTCTACAGAAGATAGGCTCTCCTGCATGCTTTCCTGCAGGCATTTGGCGGGAAAATACCGCATTTTTCGGGGTACGATTACCGACCATATACGTGTTAGACTTCAAAAATTTTTGCATGCCCGTATAGAGGGGCAACCGCTGATGAGGTTGTGTCCAGAAAATGACGAGGTCACGGGCGTTGTTTGCCCCGGGGGACGTGCACTTTTATGCCCTTTTCTAGCTTACTTTCGCGGAAGTAAAGCTCGTTCGCCGGCACCACGGCCACACCGGGGAAACGTCACCTCTCTCGTGGGTTAGTAGAAGACCCAGGGGTTAGTGCTATGGGTGCGGGAGCACCCTCAAACCTGTCCTGTTTCCCCTGGGTTGTGTCACTTGGCCACGTACTTTGAACGACTTGGAAGAGTCGCACATTGCAGTCTGCTTTGACGTAGTGTCAACGACATAGTTCCGCCATTGAAGGAAGGCGTGTACGTAGTTTGGCCAGTTCAGTGAACACTTAGCTCGTTAGTGTTACCGTTTCCTAACACGTTAGTTGTGCAGTTGTTACTAAGGTGCAGTTTTGTACCACCTTAGCTCTGACAGTGCAACTGCTCTATGCACTAACCCCAACGACAGATGGTTGGTACAACGTCTACGTCGCACGAGCACAGCCTCCGTTGGGCTGTGCCCCTCCCACGTGATACAACGCACGTTCATCCATTACTATAGCGTCCTTACGGATCTGCCAAAAACGAAAGTGGGGGTAAAAACAAAACAAACGAAAATATGCGATCCATAGATAGTATTTTATTCGGGAATAATTTACATTATGCCGAACAATAAATCTCGGAGTCTGCTCGACGTCCGAGTGCATGGTCCGTGTTTCAAAAATTACAATCGGGGTGGCAGATCCGTGTTTCAAAAATTATAATAGGGGAATTGTACAAAATAATCCGTCTAAACAAAACAAACAAAACGAAAATATGCGATCCATAGATAGTATTTTATTCGGGAATAATTTACATTATGCCGAATAATAAATCTCAGAGTCTGTCTCGACGTCCGAGTGCATGGTCCGTGTTACAAAGATTACAATCGGGGGATTGTACAAAATAATCCGTGTTTCAATTTACAATCAGCGGATCGTAAAGCACAAACAAACGGCACAACCGTGCTCAAAATGTGATCATGGTCCGTGTTCAGAATACAGTCAAGCCACTGTTAGGCGAAGCTGTCCCCTGTCCGTTATTTACGTCGGGTTCTCTTGCTGATGGGTGTCGTCGGGGCTGTGTGAGTAGAGGTCTGCACGCCAATGCTCCTCTTACCTCGTAGCATCATGCGATGATGAAAAGCCGCAAAACACTCGCCCTCGTGAAGATGAACCCCGCACAGACTACATCCTTTGGACGTCTCAGACAGTCGTCCGCTCGCAGTGGTCTTACCCTCTCTGCTACATACTTTACAGCATTTCTGCCGCCCCTCCAAACGGCTGACAACGTGCATCGGCTGATTTTGTGGATTGATGTACGAGGCAAGAGAAACAGTGGCCTCGACCTCTCTCACACTGGGCTGCGATCGCCCACAATAACCGCCAATGAGTTGTTTCCCGACACGCAGATGAAACATCTTATGGGTCAGCTTACTATCAGGGTGTACATGCTTGAAGCAATATGCATTTACCAGGGCAACATCAATCAGGTAACATGCCAGATATGTCCACCATCTGTGGTTCTTGCGCCCAGTGTGAAAGTACTTGCGCTTCTGGTTGGCTCGGTCGACGCCTCCCATGTACCGGCGATAATTATACAGCGACAGAGGCACTTGTCGCCGCTCGTCTCCCTCCCCCACTGGCACGCACTCCAAGGGTGGATAGACCGTATTCAAGATCAGCACCTGAGCGTTACTATCCTGATAGCAGTGATGTTAAGACGAGAGTCCGTTCTGGTCGTGGCTTTCATATCCCCACAGACAGAGGAAGGCGCTTCCTCTTACCCGGCGGAATTAATTGAGGGGGCATGGTGCGACGATTACGGCGGTTGAAACTCCCGACCATGTAGATCCCGGTCTCCATCAGCTCTCTAGCAGTAACGACCGTGCTAAACAGGCTATCACAGAATAGGCTGTGATTATATCCACAGAATGGCTGGACCAGCTCCATCGTAATTCTTTTCACCACACCTCGCTCCTGCCGTCTCCCATCAGTCCAATCCCGATATTTCACACCTAGGTACGGTGCAAAGTTAGCTATGTATGCAGTGGTGGAGTCGCACAGCTGCCATATCTTGAAACCGTCTCGATCAGGCTTATGCGGTAATCTCTGCTTAAATTTAGAACGGCCCTTAAATCGCACCATGCCCTCGTCGATGGAGATCTCTCTACCCATCTTATAATTATTTACGCACCGGTCAACTATGGGCTCCATCCATGGATTGATTTTATACAGGGGATCCTCCTGACACCGACGTCGGCGGCGTGCCTCATCAGGATCACGACGTGGATCGTTCTCTGGGTCTGCCAGATGAAAGTATCGCATAAGCTGCTGAAAGCGACTGCGGGTAATCACAGTAGAAATACCCTGGTTTCTCAGAAAGGGATCGCTAGACCAATAATCCTCCACTGATGATTTACGGTCGATACCCATACAGACTAAGACGCCAATGAACGCCTGCACCTCTCGGTAGTCAGCGTTACGCCAGTATTTATCTATTTTCCTAGCGATATGTCGCTGGTGGAATTTGGCGTATTTATTAGTCTCGTCCTTGGCCAATCTGATCAGTGTAGCTGGAATAAACTTAAAAAGTAATCGAGCTCACGGGCGTGGCTGGGCAAGGTGAAAGTCGGTCCTCTCTCATGGTCAAAATCGGTCTCCTCAAATATATTAGCATCGGTAGTCTCCGACATACGCCAGACAGGAGGTGTGTCGTCCTCCGCCAACACAGCAGCAACGTCATCATCGTCGTCAGAGCTTGCCTCACCTACGTACTGCCTGTCATAAAAGTCATCGTCCTCTGCCGCATCCTCGTCAACCTCCGAGTCGGACTCAGCGGTGATATCACCGTCGTCTGGGCGTCTGGGCCTGAACTCGCCCGTAGCGGCATCAAGGATCATATCTGGCTCAAAATCAGGTGGGCTATCCTGATAACGAACCCTCCGCACTATCTTTTTCGGCGGGGACATCGCAGCACACGAAACTATGGCAGGAGCGGGCTCGGCAGCCTCTGCTGATGACGAGGACTCAAGCTCTTTCGCACTGGGCACAGGAACCTCTCCTGACGCAGGATGAGGGCTCATAGTAGCAACAGGTGGTGTCTCTCCCGGAGCAGCCGGGGGAGAACCAATGGCATCAGCCGTCTCATTACTCACTGTCTCACTAGCAGCAGCAGACGTAGTCTGTGCAGGTGAAGTATCTCCCACAAGAGCAGATGTAGTCTCTGCAGGTGAAGTAGTCTCTCCCGGAGCAGCCGGGTGAGAACCACTGGCAACCGGTGACCCGTCATCATCCTCATCGGCAGAACGATCGGTCTTACGTTTACGCTTACCACTGGGTTTTTCAGCCGGAGATGGCTTCGCCTTACGGGAGCGTTTCTTGCCCGACTTCTTAGAACGTTTACTAGGGACATCACAACGATCGCTACCACTACCTACCGCCCGGAGACTCTGCATCTTTGAGCTTTCAGTCGTCTGCTCGCCTTCAGAAAACTTTTGCGGTCCGTCAAGCTCATGTCTGGAACAGTGTCGACAGACTAGCAGGTCCCTCCCTTTTAAAGCCACAGGGAAACAAAGCCCTGGACATGATTGGACGCAGGGGTGTTAATATATGCATCCACCTGTTATTATAATGGACCTACGGCAATCAGTCCACCAACCGGCGCTGACATTCCTACCCGTCATGTAAATTGCCTGTCCACACCATTTGATATGCTAATAATACTCATTTGCGATGCAAATCAATCGAGCACTTAGCATAACATAGTCAATGTCATTAGCATCTCAACTTGACATTCCGTCCAGCTGGGTACGTGGCATGCGCACCTGCCACCCAAGGACGTTGCCCCAAGCCCATGTTTAGTACGGGTGGGAAACCCGTATCTTTAACCTCATGTCCCTTCTAAGTACGCCTGTGCAGGGCGTATTGTCATCCAAGTCGGTGACAAGCCAACCCGACAGATTGCCCATTAAGCAGTAATGGACTGGCCGTCTCGTTCTTGTACGGCAACGAACAGTGCTTCAGCGGCTTGTTTAGGTCATAACCGTCGCCTGCCGAGCGGCTTACCCAACTAAGGCGGTCAAAGATGAAGGATGCCAAAATTGTCAACGGCTGTCTCGGCCTCGTCCGTGGGGCAAAAATGGCCCCTTCAAAAACGTGGCCAGCACATCTACGTCATCAGCGGTGATGACGACCCGTCATTGACGCCCGAGTGCGTAAAACTCGGAATATACCGACAGTACCTCTACCTGAGTCGGTCATACTACGGTATAAACCAAACACAGGTCTGCCAACTCCCGTTAGACTCGGCCGTTAGCCGAACTTCACAGGGACAACATAGGCGTAACAAGTCGGTGAACAACGGTTCACGCACCTAACCGCAGCCGCCAAGTCGGTGAACAATGGTATCAAATTTTGAGGCCATGTTCCTGAATGGCAAGGCTGAGGCGGTGTGTTTCGTTGCACAGCTTGAACGTCTAGAGCCAAGTGCAGCCGACAACGTCCGACATCTGAGTGGGTAGTCTTTTCGAGAAGGTAACAAGTCGGTTAAAAGCGGTGGTTACCCTTCACAAATGTCGCTCAAGTCCGTTCGGATCAGTTCCATGTCAGGGACTAATCAAGCCGAGTCCGTCAAATCCGTCCGCACTTCCCGTCAATCAGGACCAAGTCCGTGATTTCGTCTCGCACCATTGGCAAAAATTGCACCGCCAGCTGAGGCGGTCTTAGGCGGTTGCCTTCGAGAAAGCCGAGTCCGTCAAATCCGTCCGCACTTCCCGTCAATCAGGACCAAGTCCGTGATTTTCGTCTCGCACCATTGGCAAAAAATTGCACTGCCAGCTGAGGCGGTCTTAGGCGGTTGCCTTACAGATTAGCGTTGCCGAGACGGTCAATTTCGGCCGCAATCTATGTAGTGCCTCAGAGCCAAGTTACCCCAAACTCCGCTAGAATACGTCAACGTGCTAACCTGCCAAGTACGCTACTCGTCCCCAAAAAAAAAAACCAGTCCCCCACCGGGGTGGGGGACTGGCTGGGTAGCTTCCGCACCTTTCCCTGTCGTTGGACTCTCTGTGAACCCATTTCGAGAGCAAACGCCGTTCCTCGCCCAAAACCTGTCCTCGAACGACCCCTAGCGCGAGCAAGGGTTTGCTACACGTAGTTCCGTCGACTAGGCAGGAAAGGGGGTACCAAAAAGTAGCCCGATTTCCACCGCCTTGGCAGGATAACGGCCGTGGCTGCTCAGATTCTAGCTACAACAACCGAATTTCAAGCGGATTTTCACCGACTTGGCAGGAAAAGGGTTAAAGATGCACTGTTGACCTTCAGAGTCAAAACTTTTTAGTCCCCACGGACACTGTCCGGGGGGACTTATAGGTTTGGTCATGTCCGTGCGTGCGTCCGTGCGTGCGTGTGTGCGTCCGTGCGTCCGTCCGTTCACGCAGATATCTCAGAGACGCCTGGAGCGATTTCGTTCAAACTTGGTACAAGGATAGTACCCTACCTCATACAGATGCACATCGATTTGTTTCACAATGCGATCAAATTTGGCCGTGTTAGAGACTTTTTAGTTTTCACCTCCATAGACTCCCATGTATAAGGCAGTCCATAGACTCCCATGTATAAGGCAGTCCATAGACTCCCATGTATAAGGCAGTCCATAGACTCCCATGTATAAGGAAGTCCATAGACTCCCATGTATAAGGCAGTCCATAGACTCCCATGTATAAGGCAGTCCATAGCCTCCCATGTATAAGGCCAAGAAAAATAAAAATTTAGTTTCTCATCGTATTCATATTGCAAAAAGGATGCAGTTACACAGTTTTTAGTCCCCAAAGATAAAGTCAAGGGGCTTTTAGATTGGGTCATGTCCGTCCATGAGTCCATCCATGAGTCCATCCGTTCACGCAGATATCTCAGACACTTTGACAAAATGTCACGTGACCTTGGTGACCTTTGACCTCGAATATACATATTTGTCCATAACTCAGTAACTACAAGTCCTAAACCTTTCATATATGGTATGATGGGACACCCTATGACACCACATATTGTACCTCATTAATTATGTGCATATCTAATTTTGAGTGAGCCAATAGAGCTAGAGGTCTGATTTTTTGTATATATGGATAACTTAGCATAATTTTTTTTGACAAAATGTCACGTGACCTCGGTGACCTTTGACCTCAAATATACATATTTGTGCATAACTCAGTGACCAAAGTGCTACACCCTTCATATTTGGGACACCTTATGACGCCACATATTGTACCTCATTAATTATGTGCATATCTAATTTTGAGCAAGCAAATAGAGCTAGAGGTCTGATTTTTGGTATATAGGGATAACTTAGCACTACAATTTTTTTGACAAAATGTCACGTGACCTCGGTGACCTTTGACCTCAAATATACATATTTGTCCATAACTCAGGAACCACAAGTGGTACACCCTTCATATATGGTATGACGGGACACCTTATGACGCCACATATTGTACCTCATCAATTATGCGCATGTCTAATTTTGAGCGAGCCAATAGAGCTAGAGGTCTGATTTTTGGTATATAGGGATAACTTAGCAATACAATTTTTTGACAAAATGTCATGTGACCTCGGTGACCTTTGACCTCAAATATACATATTTGTCCATAACTCAGGAACCACAAGTGGTACACCCTTCATATATGGTGTGATGGGAGACCTTATGATGCTTCATACTGTACCTCATTAATTATGCATATATCTAATTCTGAGCAAACCCATAGAGCTGGATGATCTGTCATACATATGCACATAGATTTGTTCTGTGATACGATCCAATAAGGCCGCCATGTGGCCATTTTATTACGATTTTTTCATCTCCTGAACTACAACTCAGACATGTATCAAGCGAATTTATTCAAAAGTATTTTTATCACAGACCTAATGAAGAGGACTCTATCCTCTCTGAGGACCTGTAATCAAAGCACCCATTAACAAGTGGGGACTGTGTCATCAACGATGACTTGTTATCATTGTATTGTAGATAGGTGTACACTCCAAATACTAAGTACAAGTGTGGTGAGTGTAACAAGCAAATGTTTTTTAGTCAATGGCCCAAATTTATTTTCTATTTGATGGACAATAAATACATGTGTAATCAATGCCAACAATCCAGTTTAAGTAATTTGGTTTAGATTAGCCATTGTCCATTATATTACAATAGTTTGTGGCTAAATTTTCTCCCCTTCTGTATCATATAAGTTCACCGTTTCCTGTTTTAGATATTGTTGATCCTATTGAGTTCCACTTGATTCACTTTCATATTAACTTTCATTTATGTCCAAACAATTTGACTTTTTGCCAAATTTCACATTTATGGCAAATAATAAACAGTAAGGAGGCACAAAGGACGTCGGTGCCCCCGGGCCCCATGTTTTAATAATGCCTGACTGTAAGTCAAAAGTATGACCCCTGTAGAATTCAGGTAAAAGTAGAGAAGTACAAGTATGGTACAATTGACCAATATTTGAAATTCTACATGGCTTCTACCCCAAAGTTTGGTCTACTGTGTGCCAAAGGCTTACCAGGGGCCAACGTCATCACACTGTCTCTCCATCCAGAGCTCATTGTAAATTACTGTACCAAATTTTACCAGTTATGACTTTGAAGTGTTTGAATAATTAACTAGAATTTACTAGAATTTATACGCATGGATTGCATAATCTAGAAAAATTTGAATAATTATGATTTTTTTCATGAATTTCAAAACTCAATGACAGAGCTGTTACTTTGATACTTTGTATGCATGTAGAGACAACCAATGTCAAACACATTTCATTTAGCATAACATTTGCATATTTTAAACATTCTTTTGTGACATTTCTTCTCTTCATCACTTATCCAATAGGTGTCAAACTCAGCTTTAAGATTCTTTAAAATGACCGTATAATTTGTCTTAGCGATGGTAAAGATCAAATACAAAAGTTTTTTAAAAGAAAGTTTATTAGCTATCATTTCTCAAAAACTGCTGGTGTAATAGCTTTCAAAATTTATTGATAGCTTTGTGGGGACTAACTCAAAGAAATAAGATCATGTAAGATATTGAAAACTGGACACTTGCATCTGATTGGCAAAATAACAGAAATTTAGTTTCAATTTTAGCTATTATTTACGGAAGTAACCAACATTTAGGCAAAACAGGATAAAGTTAAACATGGAAAACCCTTGACAAAAACCCTTTAATTTGAATTTTTACTTTATTTAGTTAGAGTAAAGTTAAATTTTGCTTTTTAATTAATCCAAACCCTCAAACTAAGCCAAGACCCTTCCAAGGTCAGATTTGATGAGTGTTCTCTGTTGGATATCCCCCAGGTTAAAATGATTTCAACTACAGGATAAGGATTTTGGATGTCTTACCAAAATATGATATGCAGACTAATTAGAGAATGGACTAGTTGTGTTCTGTCAAATGGACTTGTTGTGTTCTGTCAAGTTTAGTTATTAGTCCCCACGGATGCAGTCCGGCAGGGACTTAAAAATTGGATCCCGTCCGTCCGTCCGTCCATTCATCAGCAGCAGTTTCTCTGTCACCCCTGAGCCAATTTTTTTCTAACTGTGTGCAAGGATAAAGTACTGTGTCATACAAATGCATGTCAATTTATTCAGCGATACAATCTAATATGGCCGCCGGGCGGCCATTTTGTTGCGATTTTTTAATGTCTTTCAACCATAACTCAACTATCCCTGAACCGATTTCGTTCAATGTTTGTACACAGATAAAGTACTATCGCATATATATGCACATCAATTTATTTTGCATACTATCCAATATGACCACAGGGCGGCCATTTTGTTGCAATTTTTTCATATTTTTGAACCATAACTCAACTATCCCTGAATCGATTTTCGTTCAATGTTGGTACACAGATAAAGTACTATCGCATATATATGCATGTCAATTTATTTTGTGATATGATCCAATATGGCTGCCGGGCAGCCATTTTGTTGCGATTTTTTCTCATGTTTTTGAACCATAACTATCTCTGAACTGATTTTGTTCAATGTAGGTATATATTCATTAACCTTTTTCCTGCCGAGCGCCCTTGTCCGTTATCCTACCAAGTCAGTAGAAAATGGCCCCATAATATGTGCCTGCAAAAGATTGGCTCTCCTGCATGTTATCCTGCCAGGCATTTTGGCAGAAACCGCCCATTTTCAGGGTAGTTTTAGCCGTACTTTATACGTGTTAGACTTCGATAATTTCTACATGCCCGTAGACAGGGGAAGGTGCTCAAGGGTTACTGCAGAAAAAAATTTAGGTCACCGGCTTTGTTTGCCCCAGAGGGTTGTCAGTCTCACTTTTGAAAGGTTATGCAAATTACCTGTCACATGATAGTTATGTAAATAATGTTGACACTGTGGTTACCAAAATGTTCCCTTATATCCAGGCTTTCAGAAAATGTACGGGGGTTCTGAGTTTATTAACCACCAGAGAATTGTTAGATTAAAAAGGTCAATTTCTTGTCTTGGAACCTTAAGTTGATAGCAGATTCTGTGTTGAGGAGAGGCCAATTAGATGCCAGAGAGGACAGGCCAATTAGATGCTAGAGAGGACAGGTCAATTAGATGCTAGAGAGGACTAGTCAATTAGATGCTAGAGAGGACAGGTCAATTTGATGCTATAGAGAGGACAGGTCAATTAGATGCTAGAGAGGACTAGTCAATTAGATGCTAGAGAGGACAGGTCAATTTGATGCTATAGAGAGGACAGGTCAATTTGATGCTATAGAGAGGACAGGTCAATTTGATGCTATAGAGAGGACTAGTCAATTAGATGCTAGAGAGGACTAGTCAATTAGATGCTAGAGAGGACAGGTCAATTTGATGCTGTAGAGAGGACTAGTCAATTAGATGCTAGAGAGGACAGGCCAATTAGATGCTAGAGAGGACAGGTCAATTAGATGCTAGAGAGGACTAGTCAATTAGATGCTAGAGAGGACTAGTCAATTAGATGCTAGAGAGGACAGGCCAATTAGATGCTAGAGAGGACAGGCCAATTAGATGCTATAGAGAGGACAGGTCAATTAGATGCTAGAGAGGACTAGTCAATTAGATGCTTGAGAGGACAGGCTAATTAGATACTCAAAAGGACAGGCCAATTAGATGCTAGAGAGGAAGGCTAATTAGATACTTGAAAGGACAGGCCAATTAGATGCTAGAGAGGACAGGCAAATTAGATGCTATAGAGAGGACAGGTCAATTAGATGCTAGAGAAGACTAGTCAATTAGATGCTAGAGAGGACAGGCTAATTAGATACTTGAAAGGACAGGCCAATTAGATGCTAGAGAGGACAGGCCACTTAGATGATAAAGCAGGTTTGGTAACTTACTATCAAACATTTAGTACCCTCAGCTGGCTTATCCAACAATAATTGCCACGTTTAATCATTGCATAAGAACTGTGAGTTGTCAAATTACAAACAGCCTACTTATTCTTACTGACCATTACATTTATAATTTGTTACTGTATTTCAGTGAGAATTCAGACAGCATGGCGGTGCCACATGCCATGTGTACGCGATGTAGTGACGGTTTCTCTGTTGAAGAAAAGATGATCAACTGCAATGGAGAACTTTGGCATGAAGGATGTTTTGTGTAAGTACATATAATCCCATAATAATGGTGGTATCAATTCATAAAATACAATTTTGATCTTCTTTTCAAGTATTGTGTGTTGTCTTGGTACCAGTATTTGGAGACAACTTCAAAAGTATTACATATAGGTACATGTAATCACTTCTTTTAAGGAACTGTTCCAGTTTGTCAGAAAAGTTCAAGAAATGAACTTCATTTAAAAAAGGTACTCTTATCAAAATTCATTTCTGTTTACTTAGTGTTCACTTGAATGGCTTCAACTGTTGAATTTCATAACTGGTAATGTCTATACACTCAGTGTGACAGTTTTCGGACGACGTCAGTTTTCGGACATTTAATGACATGCTGTTTGTTGTACTCACTTCGCTCTCTATTGATAGCATTTTGAAAGTCATGTTACCGCACAGTAAGTCAGGTGACACTGCTGCCTCATTTTGGATAGTCTTTTTTTTTTCGGTAGAAGCTATTTCGGGCTACAAACTTGGTAAAGTTAACACAGTGTACGATACAAGGTGTCGAAAGCAACACACAGAGACGGCCCAAGTCTCGTTTACCAGACCTCGTCGCTTCGCCACTGCAAAGTGCGCCGCTGGCGGTAGGACATGGCGAGTCGCGGAGCGACGAGCTTCGAGTCGCGAAGCGACGAGGGTCTGGTGACTACCACTGCATTCCACTGTGATGACGCATCAGGACAGGCGGAGAACCAAATTTAAATATGACCCTTGACCTACTTGAATATTCAATCCGAAAAACCAAGACAAATGCATGCGATAGTCAACATCGAGCTCGTCGCAAATGTCCGGGGCAAATGTACTCTGTAGACAGTGACCATGCTGAAACTCCTGTGAAAATATACGGAGAGCATGTGAAGACAACAGCCAACAGACTTCCCGTACCCAGTTGGCAGTTTACGAAGACGTCCCTCCCCCCCCCCCCCCCCCCCCCCCCCCCCCCCCCCCCCCGGTAGAAAGCTGCAATTGCTTCAATTTGCTCGTCTTTCAGGCATTCTATGGCTAATTATTCTTTGCCACAATCGATTGCTTTCCTAAGTTCGGCTGTCAGCCCCATTTTCGCCAGTTGAATTTACACGCGTCCGCGTACTGTGAATGCCCAGTGCGTCATTTGGGGAATCCGAGGGAATCCTTTTATGTATGTCATATCATTGCGTAGTCGAGCTTATTGACGTTGTCAGTCGTAGAAGTTCCTCATAGTTGTTGGTAGATATTTTTACAAGCCCCTCCTTCTATTGAATATGCATCAAAGTTTGCCTGTTGTCGTGGTTGTCGATTGAGCCATATGATTGGTGGGTATAAATATCTTGGAATGCGGAAGTCAGTAGTCTCCAGACCCCGTCGCCCAGCCAGTGGAAAAATGACTTCATGTTCCTACCGCCAGCGGCGCACTTTGCACTGGCGAAGCGACGAGGTCTGGAAGCGAGACCAGAGACGGCCCATGTCCGATATGTAAGCACCACACACGTCGAAATATAGTTGTGTCGTCCATGGATTGAACGTAACTAATTTATCATGAAAATTTTGAAAAAAGTTTTTTAACACATCGAAATTGAAAATCAGGGGTTTGAAGTTTCAAAATATCAATATTTAGCCCCTATAATCATATTCCAAATATGACGTCCGATTACTGCGATAGCAGTCCGATTACTACACACTCAACAGGGGGTCAAAATTTTGCAACTTTGACCCCCTAAATACCACTTCCGTCGTGTTAACAGTTTGAGGATAAACACAATAAAGTTTCGAAAGGTATGGTAATAAGATTTCGTACTGGTTGTCATTTATGAAACGGCTTTGGGTGAAATTCACTACCCTGTCCGAAAACTGTCACACTGAGTGTACCATTTGTGCTATTGTTGTCATAGTAAGTGCTCCCAAACTCCCAGTTCCAAAATTTCCAAAAGAACAGTGTTTTTGTTGTACTGCAAAAGATTTTAGCTTATGAATTTTTAGTATTTTTTAAAACGTTTCAAAGCTCATTTGTCCCCCAGGTGCCACCAGAATCAATTTCAGGGGGGACCAAATAGAACTCCAGTCTTATTTACCATGTAAAATGACACAACCTAAGTAGAACGAAATTTGTTCATAACTCAAAGAGTGAAGAAAATCCAAACAAGCATATCAAATTCCCATAATTTATCGGCATGTACGTGCTTGGGATATTTCAGGAAATATGATATTTGTACAAGTAAACCTTCATGTATCTGCATAGATATGATAATTTTTAATAATTATACAAGTTGACTGTCTCATATTTCATTAGATCCTCAACATTTCTTAAGCTTCGTTGATTATTTCACATTGACATACAATCATATCTGTTTACCTTATCAGGTGTGCACAGTGTTTTAGACCATTTCCAGATGGCATGTTCTTTGAGGTAATGTAATCTACACAGTTGTCTGTATTAAAATTTTTAAGGATACTCTCAAAATCAATGTCAGATTAAAACACACAGTAGTTTTAGTTTTGAACAGTTCGGTTTGACTCAGCAAAGTTTCTTTCTAACCCAAAGATTTGCAAATCAGTAAGACTACAGATCAGCAAGACTCAGTCACTCACATAGCTAAAGCAGAATTACATACATATTTAAACATCCTAGATATACAGTACCATGGACCAGCATGTCATAATGAAATATCAGAACCACCATTTACATTGCAATGTTTCATAGCTTAATTTTTGGCCACCATTTACAACATTATCCATTTCAATGTCAGTCACAGATTTTGTACTGTGCTCTCACTGTCGCTCGTAATGTTCGTAAATTACAAACAAAAATGAAAAGTTACGAAAAAAATAAATGTCCGTTCGGCCATTTACGAACAATTTTGTTAAGTTTGAAACCTTAAGTTAAGATTGTGAATTCTGGGGAAATACTGTCATATCTCGTCTCTCAAAACCTACTCTGCCCCTATCATCGGCGCATCAACACATGGTGATAGCTAGCTTTGGACTTTGACCTGTGCTAACATGAGCATGCGCGAAAAGGTTTCAAGATCCCCGGATCGTGTACTTTGATACTGGTGTGCCATGCATTTCGGTAGTTTCAAGACACCCAAACATTCACATGCTGTCAACTTTCCGAATGGACGGTTGAAGCCGATCGAGGGAAGCGGCCAGTAACAAAGGCTTTAGATGGCTAGTATCCTCAGCTCGGAAAGAAAGTTAGGGATAAAAACGGCAACTGATATGAAAAAATTGGAAACAATGAAACCGTTGAGAAGAGATCAAGAACAGTCAGCCTGAAAGACAGTCGAACAACAGTCTGGACGGCGCATGGTTCAGATGGTTGAACGACGTACCGCAAAGTGTTTGTCTGTGCAGGGAGGTAGAAGTGAGCTTGAAATCTTAGTTGTCATAGATTTGTCATTTGACGATATGCAGATTGAATTTTTCAGTGAACTTGCCAATGAATACTGATAGTTTTCTTTGACGCTCCAGAGACAAGGCTGTGCACAGTCGCACAGCAAAAGTTTATCCAGACCAAAAAAAAAAGACGATTATCTGCAGTGTTTTAAAAATCAGAAAAATGTAACTGTCTCTCAGAAAACATAAGCCAGATCACAAGTTTCAATTTGCGCACTTAAATTTGCAATTAAAACGGGACAAAATTTGTGCGAAACCACTGACTGCCAAATGTTCTGATCAGTGGTTGTCTTAAAAGAAGTTTAGAGCTGAACATGGCATAATGACTGCAGCTTGTAGAGGCACCACCTAGTACCCATGGATGACATGCATACTTTCAAAGTAACAGGGCTTTCCAAATATGCAAAACAGGGAACAGATTTTTTAGCATCTAAAACTTGTGCAAACACTGATAATATTAATGACCACTTAATATATTAATATATATAATCATCAACCACTGAGAAATAAAGTAATAATAAAGATTGATAAATTGAATAACATTCATGGGCCGGTTGACCAAAATGACACACTTTATTGAGACAAAGAAGAAATTTCAATTTTACAAGCATTTATGTTCCATGATGTACTTTGTTATGCAATGGATCTTTTGAAAATGCTTTTCAAAATATGAGTGTTCATCGTCAAAAAATAGCTAAAAAGAAATTTGCCTTGTATATCATGAAATCATTCATCATTCCTATCCCCTTAAAATCATTCATTGAGTACCAGAAGTGCTTGTTGAAAATTGGCAGGCTCAGCATTACATAATTTGTGCTTACTAATATTTTTTAAACCAAATTCGTAAATTTACTAACAATTTTAAAAGGCCAGGGAGAGCACAGTTGTACAAATATAAACATACCAGTTAGAAAGCAGGATATATGCCATGCATAAAACTCCTTTACATGTTCAGGTCCACTGTAGCATACACATATATCTGTGAAAATTTTCAGTCCCAACTTGTCATTACACAAGTGTAGCATTGTAACTAATTGTGACATTTCATTTTTAGTTTGAAGGTCGCAAGTATTGTGAGCATGACTTCCATGTCTTATTTGCTCCATGCTGTGGGCGCTGTGGTAAGTCTTAGTAGTACTTTTTATCCAGAAATGGAAACCATCCAAAGAAATATTATGTATTATTATATGTCTACCATCGAGAACAATAGAATTTTGAGTGTCCTAAAAAAGCCGTACGGAATGCCCGTTCCGTAACACGTACGGTTTCAAGGCGCCCCATTCCCTGCGGCTGCTGTATCTGCGCGTTCACTGTAGAACGGTTTCAAGGGACCCCTTGGACGAGTGCCAGAACAAGTCTCATGCACGCTCTGTACGTACGTATGTGTGTAGTGCACACACTCCAAAACTGAGACTGCCAAAACTTGCAGAAGTGCGTCCAAGATAGCGTTCCACACTGGCGCGATAAAATCGGAAGAAAAATTGTTGACATTGCACGAAAACGGTCACTACTTTGACATTTTGATGCCCTAATCAGGAATGTAAGATGAATAATAATAAGGTTATTACGAAAATACCGCAAAGGCAAAGGATGCACGAGGACATTGGCGCTGCGTATTGCCCGATGCGAAGCGGAGGGCGATGCGCGGCGCCAATGTCTGAGTGCATCCTTTGCGGTATTTTTGTAATAACCTCATAATATTCTGTGACAGGTACATATACTCAGACAAATGGTGATGATAATAGAACATCATAGTAACTCACCACTACAATTTACACAGAGTTCATGCATGTCAGTGACAAATAATTGTAACACCAAGTTTTGAATTCCATCTTTTTATTGTTCACATATAACAATTTGACTAATTCACTCAATCCCAATTTGAATTATGATTATTGCAGAAATGTTACAAGCATAACCTGTATGAGGAGTTTGAAATATTAGTGTTAACTGAAGAGAAAGAGAAATGTGTGGTAGTTGTGTGGCTACTCTAGTCGATGTTTTCACTTTGTTATAGGTGAATTTGTAATTGGTCGTGTAATTCGTGCAATGAATATGAGTTGGCATCCAGACTGTTTCATGTGTCAGATATGTGCCACTATTCTCTCCGATACTGGATTTGTCAAGAGTAGAAACAGGTATACGGTATTTCTTTGTTTTACACAATCCATGTTTTACATTATTAGTGTTTCACCAACAATTTTTCATATTTTTTGGATTGCAAAACAATGATATCCAAGAGTAACACTGGCAAACACTGGGCTCACACTGAACAGTTTTACAAATCAACGTAAGCCCAAAGGGTCCAGTTGTTTCCAAGTGCTATAGGAGGGCTCGCAAAATGCATCAAAATTTATCAACCAAATAATCTCATCTTCATCATGAGAAATCTTGTCAAATATTACTACAAAACAGTGCCATGATTACACAGAGTTGTTTAAACTGATGCTGTTGGTATGAGATACAGTAATTTCTTCTGGGAAAGCAAGTCCTGTCATTGATGTGATCTCACATTGTCAATATTTCTTAAGCAACCATATAATTTTTGAAATTCAAGAAAGATTTAGCATTTTAAATACATGTAGCACTTTATTATTTTTTTTTTTTCTTGGACAGAGCTCTGTGTAGGCCATGTCACATGAGAGAAAGAGCTGAAAGTAAGTTGCTACACCATCTATATACTGTTCCAAATTTCTTGATGTACGTTTTATTTTCCCTTATCAGTATCAATGGAGATGAATATGAAGCATATCAACTTTGCAGTTGCAGTGTAAATGATTCAACAATTGGCAGATATTACAATTTTTTTTAATCCAAAGGAGGGATACCCATGTGTACTTGGAAAATGAATTTGAAATAGAATTGGAATGGTCAAGTTTAATTGATGGTGCTAGTCTAGTACATGTGTTCACAAAATTATGTCAATCATTTGACATACATGAGAAAGTGTCAGCATGTGCTAATAAATCTTGTACTTATTCTCTTGTACAGCTTCTGGAAAATATGTATGCTACCGTTGCCAGTGAGTATTCATACCTTTCATCTGTATATTTTAGCAGTGAGTCCTTGATGGATATGTTCAAAATAATATTAATTTTGATAATAATACCAACCTACCTGTAAGTGAACTCTAATACAAAGACAAAAATTTGTTGGTCAATGCATAACAACAATAATAGTAATCCATTTGCTCATCTCATCCCAATGTCAAAACTACTGCTTGAAACATCCACTAGCTTTAGAACTTCTACTTGTAGTGCATTGACCAACACCTTTATTCTATCCTTACTGTTTGTCACTTGTGTTAGAACAAACAGCAAGCAACGCAGTGTCTGTCTCTATTTCAGTACAATCATTATTGAAGGTCATCTGAAGTTTCAAATGGAAACCTATCACCCGTACCATTTCAATTGTAAGAATTGTGGGTGAGTAAAATTTACTTCTTAATTCAATTGAACATATCTCAGCTGTATTTTTAAGAAAAGTGTGAAAGAAAATTATGTAGACTGATAGAACAACTGTCTCTCCATCTTTAAGTGATAATAAAGGCGTTTTCAAGAGCCTTTAGTGCACATCTACTATTTAAACCTGTTGACATTCTCTAAAGGCAGTTGATCTTTCAGCTGTATCTATGTTAGTGTTTTTATACCATTGTAGAAATTGGCATTGAGAGTGGACAATCAGATCCTATGTAGTGAAATTAAAAAAAGGTGTATAAGAACTGTGATGTTGACCTATATATAAGGTTTCTTTGTGTGTTCAAAGTGTCAGAAATTATAAAGATATTCTCTTTTAGAAATGTTTAAGAAGATGATTAAAAGACTATCTAGTGTATGCTTTGCAATGGTACCCATGTTGAACTATCTGGCAGTGGCATATTCTGTGATATAGTAGCCATGTCAAACTATCTGGTATATTCTCTGATATGGTAGCTATGTTTGAGACTATGGTGTATTCTCTGATATGTTTGATATTATAGTAGCCATGTTTGAGACTACTGTATCTGCTATATTCTGTGATATGGTAGCTATGTTGAACTATCTGGTATATTCTGTGATATAGTAGCCATTATCATCAAAATGATATACATATAATGTGTTTTTATTCAACAGGGAAGAATTAACTGCTGATGCCAGGGAAGTTAGAGGAGAACTATATTGTTTACGTTGCCATGACAAAATGGGCATTCCTATTTGTGGTGCATGTCGTCGTCCAATTGAGGAACGTGTTGTCCATGCTCTTGGCAAGACCTGGCATGTTGAGGTAACCTGAATTCACCCTGAGTTGATATTTGACATGTTCAGTATGTCAAGTTTGTTTTGATCGATAGGATTCTCTCTTTCATACCCATAGACTGTACTTTACTGCACTGTGCTGTACGTTTACACTCTTTTGCATCTATCATCGAACGCTCAACTTCATGTGAATATTGATACATCTCATGAATTCATCAGTGTGTTTCCTTTGAAACTTCATGAGTTGATAAGGAACTTCCTCAAAGAGTTCACGGCCTTAACCATGTAATAATAATATAGCTACAAACTGACCAGACAAAACGGCACCAACAAATAAAACTTGCTGGGGCACACAACACGCGTGCGCCACATTTATTTTCACTTTACATAGAATGCACAGTCAGTGGTCGCGGGAGCGCTCGATGCTTCAGACTTTCGTTGGTTTGTACATGGTACCAATGAGTTTTGTTCATGAAAATGTCATCGGAATTTGTGTTTAATGTTCACTTCCAATACTATGGTGCACAAAGATCTTTGTATCTAGGCAACAATATCAGATTAAATCAAAGATTGGACACTGCTCGACCATCAGAAATCTCATGTTCATGATCAACAAATGTCAACTTCTAGTCCAGTTCTACTGCTATTTTTAGCCATGCTGAAAGAAAATTTTACGTCTGGTAACCAAGCAACTGCCGAAGGTCGCGTGCCTAAATATCATGCTCTGTGCTGTGCAGAGTCCTGGCCGACAAAGAAACGCTTCAGAATGTGTGAAATTGGAAACTAAGATTCACATTTGAAGTGAGAAAAAAATTTTAGTCGAACTTTCATTTTGAGAGTCAACATCGCACTGGTTCATTTTGAAAGTCAACATCGCGCTGGTTCATTTTGAAAGTCAACATCGCGCTGGTTCATTTCCTCACGCCAGCACAAATGTACGTGCGTAACTTATCGTGACAATTACGAATGATGATGGTCCCATTTTCAAATGAAACCACATTCTCTCGCAAAGAAACGACAAGCACCGGGAGTAATGTTTGCTATGGCATTAGCAGTCGCTAGTTCAGTGAACCTGTAAGCAAAATCTTGATTAGATCTAAGCTCACTCTTTATATAGTTGAAACACGGCTCGCAAGCGTTGAACTGGGGATTATGTGGTGGCTGGTAAATCAGTCGAATCAAATCAATAGTCGTTGGAGATTTTGTTCAACATATCGCGTGTGGTGGAAACCGCAATTATCCATAACCACACAGTCACCAACGGCCAAACACGGATTGCCAAAATTATTAGTAACCTGAACAGCCTCATCGAAAAAGTTCAGTAACTCCAACCCGTTTGATGGGCCAATGATCACATCGGAATGATCGACACCCGTAGCACTGACAAGGAGGTTGATCGTGTATGTAGCGTTCGATGCATGCCGTTGTATTTCAACTGCCAGTGTTCTGATTTCTGCGTGTCCAAAACGACGATTGCCTGTAGTTTGGATCACCGAAGACTCATCAAACCAATGAATTTGATTTATATTGTAGTCAGAAACAGTTTCTATGAACTCCAGTGTATATTGTTCGATAGCTGGAGTCATTGATTCAGCGGCAAGACTTAGTATTTCTTTCGACTCATGCTCAGGTATTTGGTTATCGCTCGGTGGATTGTCGCCAGCAATGGCATGTTTTCGACCGTACATACGTTATCATCAAGAAGTTTTCTTCTGATTTCGTGTAAGTAAATACTTGGCTGCCGCCTTTTGTATAACTCAATATGTTGGAGAACTTTTGTCCACAACTCAGGTGGGTTCTCACACTGGTCTATCACTGGCTGTCAGGGAGCCTGTTCTCTCGTACTTACAGCAGATACTGTACGCTGTTGATTTAGAGACTCCAGTTATCGATGCAATTTCACCATAAGAAACAACTTTTAAGGGAAGTTTTAAGATGCGTCTTCGCATCAGAAATGGTGTCGTAAACCACGTTGCATTTTGTCGGTGGAAGTGTGTACTGTGCATGCAGATAGGCAGTTGTACAATGTTGCAATTGTCAACTATGCCGCCAAATTTAAAACTATTTTTGTAACGGCGATCTGTTGTTATCATGTATCATATTCGCATTTCAGTTGTGGTATTGAAATTCACACATAAAATTTACTTGGCTGAAACTTCTGTTTTAATCTCACTGCATCATATTGCCCATTATTTTTGAACGAATCGCTAATGTAACGGTAAGTATCCCGTAGGAATATGACGTTCACGTCGGTCGGTCGGTTAGGTGCACACAGTCAGCTACACAGTATCTACATGTTTACATAAACTTGTCGCCAGCTCGGCGGCGTCTGGAAATTCTTAGGAAGTTCCTTATCAACTCATGAAGTTTCAAAGGAAACACACTGATGAATTCATGAGATGTATCAACATTCACATGAAGTTGAGCGTTCGATGATAGATGCAAAAGAGTGTAATACTTTGCTCATATTGTGTATAGTGCCGAAGTTGTCTACACGTAAATTGTATTCGCAGCAGTGTTTACTATTGAATACAACAATCTTGTAGAAAGACACTGCAATGATATCTCATTCATCAATGTATCAGTGGCAAGTCATTGTCCTGTATTTATATAGCACAGAAACAGTAATATAGAGCTGTCAGATGAATGTCAGTACCATTGTACTTCAATTTTGTCCATTTGAACCATAATTCAACTACTTTTCTCAATGTTTTTTATTTCCATATTGTGTTTTGTGATCTAAACAATAATGTCGAACATCGTTATGGAATAAAGAACACATTGGGAAGATAAAGTAGTAGTTTTCCGAATATATATGTAACCGTTTCAATGTGTCCTTCAGAAGTAAAGAAATAACAGATGTTTTGATTACTTTGTTTCTCTGATTGATTGCAGCATTTTGTCTGTGCCAAATGTGAGAAGCCTTTCCTTGGTCACAAACATTATGAAAGGAAAGGATTGGCTTACTGTGAGACCCACTACAACCAGGTAAAGATATCACTTGTATTTCAATGTCTCAACTCAGTGCCCGTTGTAAAATTTCAGTGGATGTAAGGTTCTAATATAAGTCAAATTCTGAAGAGGGGTAGTGTAGACACTGTTGTCAGTCATCTAGTTATGCGTGATCTAGTTACCGGTCATCTAGTTATGCATGATCTAGTTACCGGTCATCTAGTTATGCATGATCTAGTTACCGGTCATCTAGTTATGAGTGGTCTAGATACCGGTCATCTAATTATGAGTGATCTAGGTACCAGTTATATAGTTATCAGTCATCTTGTTATGAGTCGTCTAGTTACCAGTCATCTAGCTATTAGTGCTATAGTTATCAGTGTGTCTGTCTTCCTTTGTCTCATAGATGTATCTGAATCTATGTACATCATATTCTTGAACATTCACTGAAAGGCACTCCCTGAACTGTTTTGCCAGGATTTATAGTTACCATTGTCAAAACATAGACTTGCCACAACCATTCTTCACATAGGATGTTTAGATTGACTCCTCTGTCGTCCTGTGACATACTTGCTTATGGCAGTGCATTATATTATGAATATCAATTCCATATTGTTTCTATTGGCATGCACATAAAATTTTTCCCTCTCCACTCACGCCATCTATTCTATTACTGTTTCATCTCACCACACATCAATTACTGTTCTAATGTATGGAGCTTTACTTCCAATAACAATATCTATGCCTTGGAGCATCTACAGAGACGTACAATGAGACTTATTCTTGACACTGTTCTGCCTCTTTCCACTTATCAAATGTATACTCAGCTTCATTGGCTGCTGATTAACTTGAAACTCCATCTCAACTGTATGGCCCAAATTTAAAGAGCAACTCACAATCTAATCCCTGATTATATAACTAGTATGTTCAATCCCTATATTCCTTCCAGATCAGTGCATTCTTCCAATCACAACCTCCTTAAAGTTCCCAAAGCTTGTACAACTCTTTATCAAAATACCATGTCTGTTTGGGGTGTTGAAGAATACAACAATCTACCCAAAGCCATTAGGGACTCTTAGTCACTGACTAGAAATCTTGTAATAACTTTCTGTATTCTATTTACTTGTCTGATGCTTCTTTGTAGTTATATTTCTTGCTATTTGTACTTCTGTGTTTCTTGTGTTTTCAAGTTTTTTGGACCTGTTTTATAATTGTTTTCTTTTATCTATTCGACCTCCATAAAAAGAGATGTTTCACCTATGGAGTTATCAAGTTTAAATAAAGATCAATAATGATAATAATAATAATAATACTATGACCCATTCCTTATGGATACATGTAAATGTTCTCAGGGACATGAGGATTGAGACCATTTTCATGAATTTTATATACACAGTGTACAGTGTTAATACACACACACACACACACACACACACACACACACACACATGTAATTAATTTTACCTTTATTCTTTTTCTCCATTTTGTTTCAGTTATTTGGTAACATCTGCTTTGTCTGCAACAAGGTGGTGACTGGTGGAGAAGGTTGGTACACTGTACATTGTCTGCACAATCTTATGAAAGACTTTCAATTACACAGACAATACTTTGTAATATCAAAACTTTATATAAGAAACTGTAGTTATTTTGATTTTCTTTTATCAAGACAAATATCCTAACAATCTTTCTCATTCACAGAAGCTTGTGTTTGCCCTTGAATTATTCTAAATGCTACTCTGCTCTGTGACTCATCAATGAAAAAAGATAGATGTGATTATGTTACTGTTAGCTGTAGTGTCTTGAAAGAATAGAATACGGTAATGATTTAGTATGTAGATTTTGACAAAAACATCAATGCACATGTGTCTTCTATACCTGCACTGCAGCATCATTTGTCATTCATTGATTTCAGTGAGAGTAGGTTTCATATGCATGTGAACAATTTTAGGAATACAAAATTGGATTTTGCATTTGTTGCTAAATACAGGCTTGAATGAAGGTCTTTTTACGCCATACCTAACCTATTGAGTCTTGTTCTGTCCTCTTGCCTCAACTGTAAAAATATTTTGTTAATTTTTAGCGATAACTACAATGAATAAAGCCTGGTGTCCAGATCATTTCTACTGCTGTGGATGTGATGCTAAACTAACTCTCAAGTAAGTATAGCAATATCCAGTTACATGTAGAACCTTTACTTCTACTTGAATTCACTGGAACACGTCTAACTACACTGAAAGATTCAGTAGTGTGTGGGCGCTCCAGTACACTGCGACCTACAACCCTTTACTACAACTGACGGCACACTGTACTTGGCTGCATCAAACTCCAAAGAAAAAGGACTGCCCACAACTGACATTACAGACTTCTCATATATGTAAATCATGGTAATGTAATTTGAATATTCATCACGTTGGCTGTTTATGTACATAATGACCACGGTAGTCAACACAACAATGTCAATCAACTGTATCGGCCGACATTGCATAATCACTCCATTTGGCAAATGAAAACAACGACATGTGTATGTACAGCTAGCCGCATTGCGGAGATAAAACTTAGATACAGTTATTTGTATGACTCACGTAATGCCTACAAAAAAGTCCACAGTGTCTTTCTCGCTGAGCGCAGCAGAATGTGCAGTCTGCGGGGAGACAGAGACTCTTGGAAGAAAAGGTTGATCTTTTCGAGAATGACCAATATCACCGAGAAACTGAAGTGACTCTTTACCGTGGAACTGATGTCTGGACATCGTAGCAGAGCCTACCTTTGTAAAAAATGCTACGACAATGTCATGAGTCTGTATGCTGAAAGAGGAAAACTTGATGCGAACACATCTCCGCCACCACAAAAACTCTCGAGTGCGTCTCTTTGCTCTGTTTTCAACATAATATTATATACATCAGAACGTTTACTGACTGCCTCAGCAATATGAGTCAGTGATTGTTCGGCCATTATGATCACCTGGCTTTACAAAAGCGAAATGTTCAAATCGGAACGGTAGACGCAGACGTTGATGTGTGTATAGCTTCGGCCGTTCACATTTCAATACTTTGAGTTTGAGAAAACACGTTAGGGATTCCCTAGTTGTGTTGTTTGACAAACAAGACAGGATATAGGTGGGGCAAAAGCCTGACAACATTTTTGCATGTGCTAATCGTGATCACGCATTGAGTAAGTGATGTGGGCGGTCTTGTTACCCTACATTCTATCAATTAACTCATTCCTGTAATATGATTGTTCCAACAAAATTTTGTTGGAGAACAGGATTTCAACAGTGTGCCTTCAGTCGTAGTAAAGGGTCGAAGGTCGCAGTGCGCCGGAATGCCCGCACACAACTGAATCTTTCAGTCTAATATGTTGCTCATAGTTGATAACAACAAATTAGATGAGGCATACCACCCAGCAGCAGAGTATTGCATTGTAAAATCAGTGTTTGTTCAAGTACCAGGTACATTGACTTGTTTCAAAGCAATGGCATTATTGTGTTATAGTACTGTTATTGCTTGTTTTCAGTTATCCAATAACAGAAGTACAATCTACTGTAACAGTAATTGCAGTGATAGACTCTGTCATCAATGATGTCATCAATAATTCATACACCTTACGATTGGTTGTTGTTCTCTAAGGCCAATGTTATTGTATGTTTGGTTGTCCTATAGCCAATATACGTTTGGTTGTCCTATAGCCATTGCACATTGTGATTGTTCTATAGCCATTGAACATTTGGTTGTCCTGTAGCCATTGTACGTTTGGTGTGTCCTATAGCCATTGCACGTTTGGTTGTCCTATAGCCATTGCACATTTTGATTGTCCTATAGCCATTGTATGTTTTTGTTGTCCTATAGCCATAGCACATTTAGTTGCCCTATAGCCATTTTACATTTCGTTGTCCTATAGCCATTGCATATTTGGTTGTTCTATAACCTAGTATGGTAGTCCTGCACTTCTGTTAAAGTGTCTATGCCATGCCCCAAACAACATTCTTCAAAACGTTTCCTCCGGGGTTGTTTTGTCACACCTTCTACTTCTGCAAGATGCCTGCAGGCACCAGGCTTGGCTCTTCCGGTTGAGCCTCTGTAGCCAGCCGAGGTTTTTGCATACTGTTGACCAGGGACGAATGACGTCAATTGTTCTAATTGATATGCATGATATGTCAATCAAATGTAGCGTTACTTCTTAAATCCAATTCACAATTAAAGCTAAAATCCAAACAGTCTGGTGGACACGATGCCTATGAGGACAAGCACAGGATGGACTGTGGGACAAGCAATAAAGTACCAGCAACCAGTATCATACTAATGTATAAGCAGTCATTGCCGTGGATGTGAGCAGTAAATTTTCAGCATTCTCGATAGCCAGAGCATGCTTTCCGCTCCGCAGACCTATGCAAAAATCTTAGGGGTAGCGTCAAGCTGTTGCTGTAAAGAGACACCTGATTTATGATGATGATGACGGGAAGTTGTCCTGAGGATTATTGTATTGCGGGCAGTTTAATTGTACAGTATGCATTAAACATTAGTTGTACTGAAAAAAGACAGAGTATTAACTTACAAAGAAAAATTAAATCAATCTAGAATTTATTCATTTTCATCAACAAAAAAACCCACTACCTGTTCTGAAATTTCCCGTGACATCTGTTGCTATGCTGACCCCACTACTTCCATATTCTAACCATATGTATTAAAACCTCGATTTGAACATTTAATTTTATAATTTTATGATGTTTCCTATTTTGTGCAAGATCGTTCACGACTGACAAAATCTCACATAGAAGAGACTATAGTATTACATTTTGACCTACATGTAACAAGTGCATCTAGCTTGTAAATATGTCCATGCGTGGTAGAGCATAGCACAAATGATGACATGATTGTGACACAACTTAGCAACGCGACACCGTGACAAGATTGTAATGAAAATTTGCAATGTTGGCAATGTCGTGCTTTAAATAATGAGATAACATAAATAAATCCCTTTGCTCAAAACTCTATCGCGTGCCTACAAACCACACAGTAAGTGAGGCTACCCACAATGCTCCATGATCTGTAAACACGTAGATCATTCACTGAACTGAAGCAAATTTCTTCTGTACACAGAACAAATCGGTCCATATTTCAAAAATTCTAGGACCATAGTTCTGATAATCATAATTTTTGATTTCTCACTGAATAATGAGGAGATCAACCCCTTTTCCGCGGAGGAGATAGCAATTTTGTAATTTTGTCGACATAGATTTTTGACAGCCATACACAATATTTTCAAGGAAACTGAGGGAATAAGTAGCATCTGTGTTGGCAAAAGAAAGGGTATTGATTTTTTTTAATGTTCGTAACACAGGAAATTTGCATGTCTGACAGGTGGTATGATGAGACCATGTTAGTTGCTGATAACTTTATCTTGACAAGTGTGCAATTTTTAGCACCTCCAAGTATCGACTTCTCATTCAATTTACTCTTGAATTTTAAACATAACATAATCAATAATTTTGGAACATAGTTTTAAGAAATAATCCTGAACTTAAATTGTAAGTTAAAAATTGTTAACAGACTGCCTTGAGCAAAAAATCCACCATACTAGGTTACTGTTTAGCAAAAAATGTCTGAGTCAACAAATCAAGGGGAATTTGTGGGTAGCCTCACTTACTGTGAACCAGACAATGTTTTCAACATCAGATTTCCTTTTTTGTGTTCACGTAGCCTGGAAATGTTAGTTTGTTGATCTCTGGCATTGTTTAGCACTGGTCAGTTACATATATAGACAGTAATAATTACAAATGACCTCAAAAGAGGGATAAAACTGCAGCAAGTGTGAAGGAATACAGTAAAAAATTGGCCGACTAGCGGGAAATACAGTACTCGTTAAAATAAAGAGCAAAGTTAAAACAAATACAGTAAAATACTAACCGACCAGCGGAAGATAAAACACTTGCAAAGCAGAGACTAAAATGCGCAGACGTTTCGGGTGCAACCCTTCGTCAGTACTAAAAACTCGCTAGAGAAACGTGAAAACACAAGAAAGAAAAACAAAAAAGAAAAACAGCCAATCAAACAAGGGAACGATCAAACGCGTTAAAATATGCATTCATACCAGCTGGTGCCAGAGTACCGAGTTTAAAAATAGTGGCCTGTTCGAGTTTATGGCGGGTAGAGTCTGTGGTGGAAATTATAGCAGACACTGCCATTTCTGACACATCCTTCTATCAACATCTCGACACCGACATCACCAATAAACACAATAATATCGTCAAACGTACTATCAGTGATCTAGTTCATGATAACCTTCTGCCCGACAATGCAAAATCATTGATCATCTCACATCCACGCACATCTCGCTTTTACTTATTACCCAAAATCCATAAAACCAGTAATCCTGGCCGCCCCATTGTCTCTGCATGTTCCTGCCCTACCGAACTCATTTCAACATTCCTCGACAATATTTTCGCCGGCATCGTTAATACACTCCCCACTTTTGTCAAAGACCAGCTCGTGCCATCAAGATCTTTAACAGCTTTAAGTTTACGGTTACCCATAGATATATATTCACGCTTGATGTTAAGGCCCTCTATACTTCCATCCCTCATAAGGATGGTCTCCAGGCCCTTGCATATTTTCTTGACCGACGCGACGTTATGGATCCACCCACAAACGTTTTAATTCGCTTAGCTGAATTAGTGTTAACTTTAAACTGCTTCACCTTTAATAGTGAATTCTACACACAAGTTCGCAGTGTTGCCATGGGTACACGCATGGGACCTTCTTACGCTTGTTTATTCGTTGGTTACATCGAAAAACAGATAATACAAACATATACCGGTCACATTCCCGAGCTCTTTAAACGGTATATTGATGACTGCTTTGGTGCAGCATCTTGTTCACCGCACAGAATTGGATAATTTTATTGATTTCGTTTCACATTTTCACCCCACACTGAAATTTACTTCAACTGTTTCAGACACATTGGTTGCATTTCTTGACATATCAGTATCAATCAATTGGGGACTCGCTGTCTACCTCCATACATTATAAATCCACAGACTCTCATGCATATGTTCTATTCAGCTCATCTCACCCCCGTCGGTGCAAGGAATCCATTCCATTTTCACAGTTTCTACGCGCTCGGCGCATTTGTTCTGACCAAAAGGATTTTGAGCAGCAGCTTGACACTATTAGCACTTGGTTCTCGGCTCGGGTTATCCCCGCTCTGTAGTGGACAAAGCCAAAGAGCGCGTTGAACCACTAACACAGGAGGATGCGTTAAAGTCAACTACCCGTTCTCAATGCGATCGCATTCCTCTTGTATTAACATACCATCCTTTTAATCATAGAATCCGTAAAATCATCTTTGAGGAGTTTTCCATCTTAACCAACTCCCCCAATACACAGAATATTTTTCCGTACCTCCCATCATGGCATTTCGACGTGACACGAACATCAAAGACCGGCTGGTGCGTTCCAGTTTACCTAATCGCGACTGCGCTACTGGAACATCATCATGTGGCCGTCGAGTGTGTAACACCTGCCCGTATACTTTTACAACGAATTTCATTCAAGGCCGGCGTGTTCACATGCACGTCGGCTAATATCATCTATTGCATCAAATGCAGACGCTGCAGCATGCTATATATTGGCGAAACAAAGCGTCGCCTAGGCGATCGCTTTGCTGAACATCTTCGCACTGTGACCGACAACAAGCTCGCATACCCGGTGGCCAAGCATTTTTGTACACCACCCCACCGCGGTCGGTCTGACATGGCAGTGTCTGCTATAATTTCCACCACAGACTCTACCCGCCATAAACTCGAACAGGCCACTATTTTTAAACTCGGTACTCTGGCACCAGCCGGTATGAATGCATATTTTAACGCGTTTGATCGTTCCCTTGTTTGATTGGCTGTTTTTCTTTTTTGTTTTTCTTTCTTGTGTTTTCACGTTTCTCTAGCGAGTTTTTAGTACTGACGAAGGGTTGCACCCGAAACGTCTGCGCATTTTAGTCTCTGCTTTGCAAGTGTTTTATCTTCCGCTGGTCGGTTAGTATTTTACTGTATTTGTTTTAACTTTGCTCTTTATTTTAACGAGTACTGTATTTCCCGCTAGTCGGCCAATTTTTTACTATATAGACAGTAATACTAATACTCGTTGTTCAGTCATGATGCCACTTGAAACGACATTTTGTTTCCATAGGTTGCTTCGCGCATCGCGCAATTGCCACTTTGGAAGATATATAAATTCATAAACGGTGTCACAAACTGCGGCCAAATATATTGAGTAGCCATACCAATTTTTTTTATCGGTAATCTGCATCGAACAGCGTAATTGTCGATAGCATGGTCCCTCTAGAGGGACCATGCTTTGCCCAAAGTCTGTTTTGCTTCAGCCAATATCTCATTCACTTCTAGCTATTGCCGTCGTGTCAATCACTCAAGCAAGGCAAGCTTTGAAAATTGAATGTACCCTATACTCAATCCAATGCAATATTACATTGTTTAGTTCAAAAGACGCTGATTTTATGAATAAAAATACAATGGCCGATGTCAAAAACTCAAGTTGAATTAAGGTACAATTTCATAAGATATCAGATAGGTTATCGGGCTGGTTGATAATATATACGCAAAAATTAAAGGACATCAGGCCCTGTACTCGAAAACTCTCTTGGGAGAACACTTTCTGGTATTTTGTGCCAGGAATGAAATAAAGTAGTAGTTGACTAAGATGTCGATGTTAGTTTCAGCAAATTACACAAACTTGTGTTGAAATCATACAAGCTTAGGTCTCAAACATCGCCCTACGATCTTCGCACATTTCCCACGTTCATTGGACAAAATTGTAAATCTTCCAATTCGTCACGATTTGTTGCATCTGGCTGACCTGAAGCTAAACAGGAACAACGGGTTGAGCGTTTATGAGGTGACTCAAACTCGACGTTTGAGAAATAGTACCGAGTGAGGTAGTTCAGCAGTATTGTCATTGTGTAAACACAATGCCTTACAATTCACAATTATTTTCAAGGAGAGCTTTAGAGGTGTGAAATACTGGGATAAACTTCATGTGAACTTCAGAAAGGCGAAAAAAGATCGACCGCCTTGGCTTTGGGGGACACACCCACCTGCAACTTTTACTTGCTTATAACTATCTACAGCGCACAAATCTCAATGTCTGATATGGGTAGACATTATCTCCAAGGCATAGAGATTGATGTTAAAAGTTATTGTTTTGGACATGGCATAGACACTTTAAGTGGTGATTGGACCACCAGAATAGCAAAATAGTTGTCAAGGCAAAATACTCAGCGGTCCTAAACCTCTTGCTTATACTTGTTTGTGTAAATTATTTCTTGCATCTTGACTTTTCCTTTGTAGGAGTAAATTTGTTGAAGTTGACATGAAACCAGTCTGTAAAAGATGCTATGAGAAATACCCACCTGATTTGAAGAAACGTTTGAAGAAATGGACTGAAGAAAAAGTGAAACAGATCAAAATTCCTATTGTTCTTCCAACTCTCCCAAAATTCTAGGAATTGATGGTGTCTATATATCAACACACTTGATGGTGTCTATATATCAACACACTTGATGGTGTCTATATATCAACACACTTGATGGTGTCTATATATCAACACACTTGATGGTGTCTATATGTCAACACACTTGATGGTGTCTGTATATCAACACACTTGATGGTGTCCATTTATCAAAACACTTGATCACATCATATATCTTCGTTTATTACCGTAAGTCATAGTCGCAACAAAAATAGCACATCTTTGAAATGTTAACAGTAATGCAATTTTAAAGTCCAAATAACCATTTGGTCAATATCAACTATCAGCCTTTTAAATACAATATAGGATTATTAGTCACTTCATTAGGATGTTAGCCAATTCATTGCACGGGAATCTTCATATATTTTTGTTATCTTGTTCCATATTTATCTTGGCTGTTTTGAACAGCAGTTACTTTTATTAATATAGATTTCATGTTGTGAAGGATTGATATAAAGACTTTGCACGTTGTTTAGTGACTATTCTCTGATGTTGTAGTTCATTTTTATTTACTGACTGTTGTATACCCAACTATTACTCTTGTATTTTATGAAGAATAGACTGTGGAAACGTATATTGCCTTCATATAATCCATTTACCAGCTACAGTTTAGCATTTGTCATACCTTGTAGATGGTAGCTTTTTAAATATTGAAATGACTTGATGCAATCAGTATTGTGAATGATTACATGACTTCATCTTTTTATATAACATTTATGCCATTACTTCATTAATTTTTCAAGTAGACTCAATTCTCGCTACCTTAAATGGCTTTTGTCTTGTGCTATGGGTTGGTGGGATGCAAACTACAGACTATTGAAATGCATTATGGGTAGAAAGTTGACTTCTTACTACAGCAAGAGTTGAGATAGTGATCTCATAAATACTTTTAATTTTAATAAAAATGTAATCGTTGTCACGGCAAAACATTCTGTTTATTCTTGAAACTATCTAAAGGCATTCATCTTTTTATCTTTTTAGGCATTTCTGGCAAAATTGTATTTAAGGTACTGAGAATTTGTTAACTCTTTCATCTTTTCCAAGCTATAGAATATCTAAACCTTGCTTTGATTTCTTTCCTGTGCATAAATGTAGTATGAGATTGTTTTGCAAATATTATAAAGATCAGTATAGTAAGTCTGGATTTCAATTCTATTGAGACAATCCATAGCCTAGCTGATATTTTGCTCTCATGTGTTTTCATTAGAGCCAATGATGTATATTCCAACTGGCTTGTAACTTTTCCATTTATTGTAGATCAAAGTGTAATCTTGCATGACTTTTTACCCTTTCTTCTTTTGACTTTGAATTATTGACATGGAAAATTGCTCTGAATATATGAGTATGAATGTAACGATATAATGAAACATAATGCATGCTGGACCACATATATATTCTCTAATTAAAAAGTATTAAGAGTCTGAGATTGACTGACAAATGAGAAGTTATAAAAGGATAGACTCACTGAATTAGTCAATTGGCATATTTCAGAACATTACCTATGGTTTGACACAATGTATCGCAATTTGTTAATGACATGGACAATGACTTCGTCACTATTTTATGAACCTCATGTATTACCACTAGAAATTGCATTCACCTAAAATATTTTGATAACAGAGTAACTGCAATTCCATATTTATATCCAAAGTGATCAAAAATTAATCAGTTGAACTTGCTAATCTTCAGCTTCTTCCATTTATTTCATCACCTTAGAGTGCAGGATGGAGGTGTTACCTGCTTTCTTTCTCAAAATTCACTTGACTTCCAAACGTGATTGTTACTTCAATTCTGAAAATCTGCCATAGTATCCACTTTTATCATTGAATTGACTGTGTTTGATGTTAGAAATGCAGTACAAAATAATGACACTATGCTATACAATGGCCATACAGTTCATCAACCAAGCTTCAGAAAAATGCTTATATTTAAGAAAAGTTTGATTTAAAATTGTTAAAATACTTTGCAAAAAAACTAAAATCATAGTGTAAAATCATGTTGGGAAGACATGCAGTACCACCAACACCTTAAAGGCACAAACTCTCTGTGCAGAACCTCTATCACAGTATACAAAAAATAAAACACAATAGAAAAGGAGAGAAATATACCATTGAAACAGTGTGGGTAGTCTTGATAACACAAGCATAGAGGTTTTTATTTCCTACAATAACCCCAACCCCCATATTTGGGCCAACAAGCCACATTGATACCATACCGTGAGCAACCACCACCAGTCAGTTGGACAGGTTTCATCAGATATTAACGCATCTATACGCATTACATTCTGACCTGCTGCTTATCCTCTCTGATGATGTACTCAGTACTGGGTAATTTGACTTTCATTTTACTAGACCCTTGAAAAAACAAGGGTCTTTGGTTTGACAGCTTTTCACTGGTGGTGGGGTAGTACTGAATTCAAGGTATGATACCAGGTCAGACCACAACTTCACAAGTTTACCATTCAGTCTTTCATCATGGGCATTACTATCATGTAAGAATTGAATCTGTGTAGTTTCACATGCACAAAATCAATGATCTTCATTTGACATAATAATAACACGTGCTAGCAAGGGAAAGATCACACTTTGTTGCAGGCCCAAGAGGTGGTGCTCATGATGGTAATATTGATGATGTCCGGGCTGAAAGTGAGGGTATCATCAATTACTATCATGAGCACCAGCCTGAGTGTAGGCAACAAAATGTGATCTTGCTGGTGCTATTATGTGTTGTTAATTTTTACTACACCAAGCAAACACTTGTGTTTTCAAAACTTTGCGTTCCCTCTACAACATGAGTACTGTAACTGGTCGATACACATCAATTAGTTAGTACAGTAACAAAAAATAGTTTTTGTTTCAAACTAAAATCACCAAAAATATTTTTTATAATGCAGAGCTAGCTTGTGCCTTTAACCTGGATTTAGCGTCCTCTGTTGACCTCATATAAAACTGACAAACCTCATGGTCAGCTCACACACATCCTAGGGTCAACCCACATAAACCTTAGGGTCAGTCCACATAAACCTTTAAGGCAAGTTCAAACCTTAGGTTCAGCCCACATAAACCTTAGGGTCAGCTCACATTTACCTTACAGTCAGGAGTCAGTCCACATAAACCTTAAGGTTAGTTCAAACCTAATAAGGTCAGCTCAAATAAACCTTAGCGTCAGCCCTTATAAACCTTAGGGTCGTAAACCTGACGGTCAGTCCACATAAACCTTTGGGTCAGTTCAAACCTTAGGGTCAGCTCAAATAAACCTTAGCGTCAGCCCTTATAAACCTTAGGGTCAGCTCACATAAACCTGACGGTCAGTCCACATAAACCTTTGGGTCAGTTCAAACCTTAGGGTCAGCTCACATGTACAACTCAGGCGTATTCTTTTTGAAAATGATAATTGTTATATTGACCAAGCTAAGAAGTGTAACCTTAGCTAAGTGCTATCCAGCAGTCATCTATTATTTAATCTGGCTAAATTTTACAAGTATTTGCATAAACACAACTTGCTACCAAATTTTCAGATCATTAAAATTGCCTTAACAAATCGATTGTATTTGTTGCTGTCTATTTTGTGTGTGTGTGTGTTTGTGTTTCCACACATGTGCATGCACTGTTTGGTGCAAAAGATTGACAAATGATAGGAAGAAAATTGGTAGCTTGCACCTCAAATGACAATAACCTTTGCCCATATGTTGCCCACAGATGTCAATTTGCATGGCACTGTCACATACAGGAATCCAAATATCTGCTTGTAAGTCTATTCCTGTCTTTTAAAGCCGCACTTTTCAATCCCAGGTTCTCGCATTAGTGGAGTTCTCCTCCCAGTCAAATGCTTGGCCAGTACGATGTTTGATTTCTGTAACATTGAGTACACAAACTGATCTCAACCTTTCGTCACATTTTGCTAATCCTGCAAACAGAGTTTATGCAAGCTTTTGATTGACGGCCAGTTCAAATCGCCAACAGTAATTGATTCCACCACAAACGCTTGAATTTCCTAAAAAATTGTCTTCCAGTCACGTTAGACTTTGAATATAACCACAGAGTTCGATCGGCAGCAACTTTGCACTGACTGCTTGGCAGTCTGTCTGTGTTTTTGCGGCCAGGGGAAACCTAAAAAGTTGCATTTTCTGGAGCGTGTGCCTGCGTGTTGCCTGTTTGGTGTCCACTTACAGAGTGAACGCCGCCATAACTTGGCGTCCTTTTAAAGGAAGGCTCCGCCTTTAAATGTGGGATTATGAAGGCTTTACATTGACTCTGTGGCAATGATTATGATATTATGTAACCCGTATTAGCAGAGTCGATCGACTCATTTGGCGCGATACTGGTTACCTGATTGGCCCATATACGATTTCAAAGGACTGGCATAGCTCAACGGACAACACAGCAACCCGGGCGTTTTAAACTCCTCATGCAGAAAAGCAGAAACCGGAAGAAATGGGATCAGCACGATTTCAGAAATAGCCGGAAAATTGCTTTCTTTTTGGTCGCACATTTATTTTACATGTTGAACTTGAGAGCCCCATTCATGTCCTTCCCAACTGGTATGGATTTTTGCTCATTTGCAGTGAGACGGTCATTTTATGCGCGGTTGGGAATTTTATATCACCGGCCTTGTCTTGGCATTGGCGGCCATTGAGTCACATCCCTTGGGGAAGTATAGGGAGTAGTGGTACTGCCGTCGCATGTTGATATGTTGCATGAGCTGTTCAGTCAATCATTTCAATCTTTTTTCAATATGCTGTTGTCTCTCACACTCACATGCACACACACACACACACACACACACACATATATATAATATATATATATATATATATATATATATATATATATATATATATATATATATATATATATATATATATATATTTTATTTATTTATTTATTAGCCGTGTTCACAATAATGACATTGGCTCAGAAAGAAAGAGAGAAGGGGAAGAAATGTATAACACTGAAAAGTTTTCAGATTCACTTCATTCACATGATATTCACATTCATATGATTATATATATATATATATATATATATATAAAACGCTGATTTATAATGCTCAGCATCAAGCACTGTAATTTCTCACGAGGACATCTCCATACTTCGATATATTATATATGTTATATATATATATATATATATATATATATATATATATATATATATATATATATATATATATATATATATATATATGTATATATATATATATATAACGTTCTATATTTTCATTGTTTGTTTGTTTATCTATTATGTCTGTGTTTTTATTATGTATTTGTATGCTTGTTTGTATGTTTGCCAATATTTTGTTTGTTTGTTTATTTGTTTGCTTGTTTGTTTTCTGTGTACCCTGTGATATAATGTCACTGTGTTGTGTACAAAATTATATCCTGAAGTTAACTCACAGCTGAGCTGTAATCTCTTACCTGACAAGATTGCACAAAAATATGAATTTTTACATCAAGACATATTTATTTTAATCAATATTGTTGAAAGCTATGGTCTTCCATGTTTAAGATTTAAATTTGCATATGCGTAGCTAACAGAAAATTTGAACAGCTCCTTTTGTAGAATTAAGAAGTTTTCAACATCTAAATGGTATGTTGTAAAACCAAATCACCAAAAGTTTATGAATACTTAAACAGGAACTTAAAGGACTGTGGGTGTACAACATGGATATTACCGATGATGCAGCCATTTGCATACACTGGGCGGGGAGTTTTTTAATTCTCACAGCATCGGTTTGACCGTATGAGAATTTGAATAATCATGATGGACACTTTCGTGACATATGCAAAGAGGGGTCAAATGGTTGTACAGGGAACACATTTTGAAACATATGTGTTCTCCGACAACAAACGGAACATTTTGTCAGTTTTATTTTCGACTCAAGTTTAGTCGCTATATATTCACAGACATCGTATGCAAGATTCGATGACAATGAATGCCTGAAACATGGTAAAATCATGGGATTCTGGGACAAAACACGGTACGTCCAATCAGTAGCATGGCTTTTTTACATTTACATAGATTTACGATAATCCGGCTTTTGTAGCGGAAGTTCCTGTTTAAAACTGAAAAACTGATGAATCTTCTGAATGCACAGGAAAAACTCATGACTTTTACAGAAATTTCAAAATACTTCTGCAAAGCTTTCAGGGCAAAGTATGGAGAGTAAATTGATATAATTGATATCATATGTTTAAACCAAATATTGATAAATATTAACAATTAATGCACTTTGTTTATGAATTTATACTGTCAGATTTGAACAAGCATTTTGTTTTCAAACTGCTCCATATCAAGGAATTTAGAAGAAATCACAAAATGTATATTCGAACCATTCATGCAGTGCCTAGCAACAGTCTGGATTTATCATATTGGGAATTTCAATCAATATTTTAAATTGTTTTAAACTTCAAATGTGGAAACTTTAGGAAACATTATCAGCAGAGACCAGGAGTTGAATTGAGCAATATGATTGAAAGATTGTCAACCTTGCCTCCACTAATCAAAATGTAGGGTATATTCTTGACTGAACAGAAGTTGAAATCTCAACAAGTTGCCACAGAAATCTCTTCTAGCTAAGTGATTATAAAATGAAATTCTAATAGTCAGCTGCATGACAGTAATTGCCTCTGAAATGTAAGAGTACACATACAATAATGATATACATTTGAATGACTCGATTATAATAGTTGCTAGAGTGGAAATACACCTCATTTGTTCTAAGAACTTTGCTGAATTTACATCATACCAGTAGCCTTTGTACACATCTCCAAATGCATCAATACTGTTGTGAAATCTCATCAAGACATCACAGAAATGGTCTAGATGCACATACACACAAATATAAACAAATTAAAATGGAGGAGACCTCTAGTTGAGTAAAAATGTTTGAAGCCGTAACAGAAATGACCATTGTGTCATATCTCCATAGAAGTTCTGCCATCACTTATTATTGAGTTTCTTAAAATATTTACATGCAACAAACGTAATATGAATCACAAATCTATCCCAAAATACATTTCAAATATAATTTGAGGACTAAAAACTTCCTCATTCTGTACCTTTGAAGTGAGGATTGTGAAAAGAATTTGTGACCCTGACATTTTCAGGCATATTCATTAATGTGACTCCATGTATGGTTGGAATTAACCGCAATTATGAATTACATGGTGGAATCAAACACACGAGAATCTATAGGAATTGGTAGTGATTGCTACTAGCAACAATGAAGTAGAAATGATGGTATTGTCCATCCATGAATGAAGTGACTGTCATTTAACAAGGCTCAGAGAGATTTCTAGTTGTTAACATTTCAGGCTGGTTAGGTTTTCCGAAAAAAATGCTTTTGAAAAATTCTTTGTTAGTGGCATTAAAATTCTGTAAACTCCGGTCAATCTGAAAGGTTATGTGTCAAGGAAGTTACGGGAATAGGTTACCATGGCAATATGAGGAATTAAGGTTTTCATCTTGCATTGTACTTTTAATACAGTCCTTAACTCTGTCCTCATTATGTATTTGTTGTGTATAGTCTGCCATCTTCAAAGAATTGAGTTGCAACATTTACCATTTAAAAGTTGAATATGACAATGTTATTGATACTGAATGACAAGCTACCAATATGCTATTGACAATTTAAAAATATCATGATCCACATCTCTTCTATCTACTAGCCATGTATTTCCAAATAACTTCATAAGAAATCACTTCTGACAAAAAATATTGGACATTATCTTCTTCTCTCAGCTCATTGAGTAATTACAATTATAAGTGGTTTATATACTAACATGAATTATTTGAAATGTATTAAATTCATTACCGTAACAATATTTGGTGTTAAACTTTAGAGTTTGATAACACCAAAATAGGTAGATTCTCTGTGAGCATCCACAATACGTGAGGGATAAACAGAGCGAATTCCAATCATGTCTTGTGGTTGTAGGACTATCACTCCACTGGAATAGCAAGTTCCAAACTTCAATGACGCCTTGGCTCTCATGCCACTGCATGTCAAGAAAGGAATTCCATTGACTGTAGTATGAGCCCCATAGAATGCGCTATCATCATAGAAAAGAACCTGTGAAAAATATAAATGAAAGTGTTCAGAAAGATTTGTCAAAGAAGCCAGAATTCAAGTCAGGGTTTGTCTAAATGAGTGGAAATGTTGAAAAGTTAAAAGTACCTGTGTGCATGGATTTTCTTTCATGCTTAAAAAATACAGAAAATTGAATAAATATATCCATGTTATAGGGAGCACAGTACTAGAGATTTCCCATAATTCATTAAAATTTGTACCATCGTAGATTCCTCTATGAAGTCCCCCGAGATGAAGTCTACCATGTCTCCCATGTGTAGACAAATTCCTGGACTAATTGTAAAATTCTGAAAACTGACTTTTAAGGACAGCATTCTTCTCAATTCTCATTTTAAATGATTTTGATAAGTATGCTTGATTGACAGAGGAGATAGAATTTTTGAAAAATTTTCCACTGATGGTGTCTTCAGCCATACAGAATAATGTGATGGAAAGTAAGGAGACTAGTTGCACCTGTTTTATGAAACAAAAGGATATTAATTTTTTCCAAATAGAAAAGACAAATGAAATTTACATGCTGACTTTTCACAGAAAATGACTCCTTCAGTTTGTCATAACCTGCTTCCCAAAAGTATAGCATTTGTAGTACCTGCAGAATGTAAGTTTTATGGTTATTTAACAGTTTCTTTGAAATTTACACTGAAATATCTCAAAGTACTTTTAACTAATACAATCAATTATCTTGAGACTTCACATTATTGCTTTTATGCAGAACTGAAAAAGTTACAAGAAAACTACCATCGCTGGTACAAATCAAATAGAATTCTTTGTAATTTATTGTACTGTTGGGAGGGGGTCATTGGAACTGCACCTAGTGTTAACAATGTATTTGATACAAGATATCTAGATGCATAATGTCAACATAGCTGTAACATTTAAATTTTATGATGTATATTATGACAAAAATATTTTATCTTTCATCAATCGCCTTCACCCCTTGGATACAAATTTACATTTGTCATGATATGAGTCCCATTTAACCTTTGAGCACAATTCCAATACCCCTTGTCTTCCGTTAAGGAAGGTTCTTTTATCCTAACTGAATACCAGCTTTATCGAATCTTTACTTGGTTGAAGGTAAACACTAAACTTCTGTGATTGTCAAAGGAAATAAACATTGATCATGGAGTCAATTTTCAACATATACAAGCTTGATGATTGTAGGTTTTTTCTCTTTGTTTCCTAGGAACATAGAGACAATTATATGCCAAGGGTACGGGCTACATTACTGTAACTTTGTCTTACATTGCTGTAAATGTAATACTGCCCTCTCTCAGCGATGGTTACATTGCCGTTTGCCAACAAAGTGAATCCTCCAGTATTGCTGCCAATTTGCCAGTTCCTTAGGACTCCACTTGCATCTAATCAATGAACAAATACATCAGAAACATCTTGTCAAGAAAAGAGCATCTGTACCATTGTATTGGAAATTTTTGGAGAATCATATGGTGGGAAAAACCATTGGAAATTACCTATGCAATCACATATTCCCTGGCTTTGATTTCACATAGTCATTCGTATTCAACTGAAGTTGATGATGAAGGGTCCATTGCTCTACAGACACCAATATTGAATATTTTTCACCTCATGCAGTTATTCAAAAAAGTTTTAATTATGTTCATATTGCTTCTTGAAAAGGTATGAAAACACACATTTGCTATTTTGTAAAAAAAGGTTTGCTTTTATGACTCAACATAAAGCAATGAAGCTGCAGCTGTGGGGTAGAGGGTAACTTCTGATGATTATATGCTAGATGATTGAAATGAATAAGGCCCATACTGATATTTTTATATCTTTTCAAAGTTTATTTCAGGAAATATTTCTCACCAAGCATTCTGAGACTTGGAAATTTGTTATCACTGTCACCTTGGAGATGAATAGCTTGAGCTGACCTTCGTACCTTGTCAGATAAACAAGAGAATTGTCAAAGATTGAACCGAAGCAACATTTTACAGTTGTTTCACATATCAGACAAACATTATCAAATCAATAAGATAAAAGTTTACATATGGTGCGTCATTTTTTCCTATTGCAAACTTCTAAAGTATTCACTGCCGGTGACTGCATTGCATTTACATTTGAAAGATTGTTTTGTCTCTACACTAATGCAAACGTCAAACAATAAAAACAGATGATCCTATACTTGCCTCAGATATTGTGTGACTACCTGTTGGACCTAAAGAGTGAAAGAAAAGATTTTTACGCTAAAGACTGTTTGAAGTATTGCTTAACAACTTCAATAGAGGCTGGAGATTTTAATCTTTGCTGTAGATTTCTCTGGTCTTTTTCATATATTTTTAATGGCCTAAAAAAAACTGAGCGGTACATATGTACACAATTAAATTCATTAGTCCTATAAAGAAAAGCTGTCTAATAATAAGTTGTAATGTTATCATATTCTATACCCACACATCTGAGTTGGAGATTCTGTAGTCTCTAATCCGCAAAGCGTAACTGTCTCAATTTAAAACATGCCTTCATAGCTCTGTTTTTCAAATCAATTTGTGCTCTATTTAGTTTTCCTGTACCATTTAACTTTATGCCAATGTAAGAAAGCTTTTTCCCATTGATTGGTCACAAACTTTGTCATAGAATGTTTAAGATGAAATGTGCTGCGTAAATTACCATGCGTTCCACACAAGTTTAATCTTAGAGATGCTATGGTTGATATATTTACAAGGTATCAAACTCTTCATCGATTGAAATACTTTTAAATTAGCATTCATCACAGAAGATAAGATAGGTCTGTTTTACATTTTCACTGAAGATGTCACCGAAGAGAACCATTGTGCTTTTCAATAACATGAAGTAACCACCACAAATAGTAGGCGTTGAAGTAAACATAAAAAATGGTAGCGGTGGTGAGTAAACACCGTAAATGGTAGCTCTGCGTGGCAGGGATGTGTGTTACCGGCATTATACGGCCTGTGATGGGAGGCCGTATAACGCCAGTAACACGACAGCCCTGTCACGCAGAGCTAGCCGTATAACGCCGGTAAGTTAACACACAGCCCTGCCACGCAAAGCTGCATAAATGATGGCGATGGTGAGTAAGCACCATAAATGGTAGACGATGGTGAGCTTACCTCGTGGTCCTTGTGGTCCAGGCATTCCTCTCAAACCAGTATCACCTTGAAGTCCGTTAGAACCTTGATCACCTAAAAGAATTTACACACAAGATGAAAAACCTCCTTCTTTCATTCGTGCATTGATTCATTCATTCAATCACTCATTCACTTAGGAGTGGACTGTTTGATATCCTGGGGTCTTGAAGCTTTTGGGAAAGAAAAGATTTTAAGAGATTTCCTTTGAAAAAAAATCAAGCAAAGGACAAGCAAAAATAAAAAAGATTGCAAGCAGATATGAAGTGAAATAATGCACATACGGTTACTTTCGGTCATTGTCATTTTGGATGTGCCCTTGGGCGCTCCATTTTCATGGCATCTTTCAGTTTTTAGTTTTTAACTAGATCATAACACCCTGCTATGACACATACTGTAACATGTACTTGTCGTGTGTTTTACATATTCCCAGTTTTTAGATTTGACTCTTTCAGTAATATTATTTGTGCTTCTGCTACAATTTCTCTTCCTTAATTACGATTACTCCCTACAAATGCTGGAATACTCAATTCAGCTTATCCAGATAGCTTACATCAGATATCTAATGTCTATTGTTGTTCTTTACAATTTACTTGTATATGCAAGCCCTATCATTACTTGTCAACAAAATGTTTTGTTCTAACAGGGTTCCAGTAGCCATCTCTGATATGGAATGTTTTCGAACTCCTCTGTTTCGATTTCGAACAACTTTAAACACAACATTTGTGATAAAATTCACCAGGGGTTAGACAAGGGCATTCGCCTTCAAGTAGACCGACTTCGCGTAATGATTGATTGTCTTTCAAACCATGTTTTAAGATACACCTAATAGTTTCCATGGTTTTAAGATACACCTAATAGTTTCCATGGTTTTAAGATACACCTAATAGTTTCCAAATAGACGCTGCATTCAAAAAATGAATAGCCATACCCTGAATGCACATGTACGACATAAATTTTTGAAACTTCAGAAATTCAAAGCACTTCAGTAGCAAAGTCATATACTGGATTGGTTTCACAAAGAAATTTTTCCTATTTGGATATTCACATTTCTCTGTCGACAAGGAAATCATTTCGTGTCTAATATAATTTTGAGTCTTCATGAAAATTGTGTTTCGAAAACACTGCAAGTGGCCACCAAGTGGTTTCATTCCAATTTATATATTCAACCAGATATGAACTGAATATGCTCACGTGTTTTACAACAGGTTCATTACTAGTAGTACGCTTCACAGAACAATAAGATATCTGTTATATCACGATACGTAGCAGGATTTTTTTAAACTTCGCACATTACTCTCAGAGTTTAATCACTAATTACAAAACTTTATTTAATATGCAAATGAGCTGTTAATTAACTTGACACTGCTCAATGCTTTATGGACCAATTAGATATCCATCAGATCATCATTTGTAGCACGTTTTATTTAATTTAATGCTGTAATTTTAGAGTAATGTCCCTAATTACAAAGTTCATTAAAAATGCAAAGAAACCCTAAATTAAGTTGACACTGTTGAATGATTCATAGCACAATTAAATATTTATCAAATCAATATCTGTAGCACGTTTTACAAAATGTTAGTGCCGAAATTTCAGAGTTATATACCTAATTACAAAGTTTATTAAATATGGCAAATGAACCCTTAATTAACTTTATACTACTAAATGCTTTACAACACAGTTAGATATCTGTCGTCTCGGTATGTGCAGCAGTTTTCATCACATTTGATGCAGTTATTTCGGAGTTATATGACTAATTATAAGACTTCACGGAATATGCAAATGAGCTAATAATTAACTTGACACTGCTCAATGCTTCTCAGTACAATTGGATATTTATCAGATCAACATCTGTAGCAAGTTTCATCAAATTCAATGCTGTAATTTTGGAGTAATATCACTAATTACAAAGTTCATTAAATATGCAAATGAACCCTTAATTAACTTCACACAACTAAATGCTCTGCACCACAATTAGATATCTGTCGGATCAGTATCTGCAGCAGATTTCATCACATTTGGTGCAGTTATTTTGGAGTTATATCACTAATTACTAAACTTCATAAAATATGCAAATGACCTATTTGTTAACTTGACACTGCCAAATACTTCTCAGTACAATTAGATATTTATCAAAACACTATCTGTACCCAATTTCACTGACTTGGGTGACGTAATTTCAGAGTTATATACCTAATTATAAAGTTCATTAATATGCAAATGAACCCTTAATTAATTTCATACTACTAAATGCTTTACACTACACTTAGATATCAGTCGGATCAGTATCTGCAGCAGATTTCATCACATTTGGTGAAGTTATATCGGAGTTATATGACTAATTACAAACCTTCATAAAATATGCAAATGAGCTATTTATTAACTTGACATTGCCAAATGCTTCTAAATATAATTAGATATATATCAGATCAATATTTGTTGCAAGTATCATCAAGTTTGGTGCAGGAATTTCAGAGTTATCTCACTAATAACAAAAGTTCATTAAATATGCAAATGAGAAGGCAATTGACATGACACTCACAGTATCATCATAATGTTCTAAGATTGTCATCTGTGAAAAGTTTCATGAAATTTTGTGCAGTATTTCTTGATATATGTCTACACTGTCATTACCGTCTCTATAGGGAAACCATTGTACGGAAAAAAACGATATTGCATAACTTCATTAATATGCAAGCCACACTAACCAAAATCTAATCAGTTCTTGCAAGTAGCATATGGTACCTGTGTACCAAATCTGACTTGAATCTGTTCAGGCGTTTTTGAGTTATCGTGTAAACAGACAGACAGACACACACACACACACACACACACACACACGGACAGACTGACAGACATCGCTATGACAATAGCCCACGTGTTTACACACGTGAGCTAAAAATGACTGTGTCGGAAGGGGGATGCCTCATTCTAACCTCAAAGAATAGTGCGATTAATTGGGTCACTTAAGTGTATATAGTTCTTATCCCTTTGTGCAGTCTTTCAAAACCTTAGTAGCATATACTACTACTTGGAACAAACTTAATCACGGACCGAGTCTCCATCCGTTTTTGTTGACATTTTAAAGAGTAAACTTCAATCACAGTTCGTATAAAATGAATTTCTGGTAAATTTAACCGATTCAGGGCTGGCACACGAAAGGACACAAGTGAGCCTCTTTGAAAGGGACGAGAACACTTTTTCAAATTCTGGCTTGCAGATCAACAACATGGCTGCCTAAGATAATGTAAATGCACGATATGGTGAAACAAAGATTCTAAAAGAACTGGAAAGATGGCGATCGTGTCCCCCATATGTTAATGGTAATGGCCAGGTCTCAGAAAACGATCGTTTCATTACATGTTCCACACATATTACAGACAGAAAAGAGCACATGAAGCAAGGCCATTCATTGTCATGATCTGCATGTAACGAGGACTAGCATTTGTTATGTGAATCTCACTTGACCAATCATAGTAATTACGTCATAGGATTGGAAAAGTATTTGTATTTTAGATGAGCCGTAACCTATTTCATAATCATTCTCAGTCAACGTGTATGGAACGCCGTTGCTGCCTTCTGAGGTTTTATTGCTGTATTTGATGAAATGACATCAATATATGATTTAGTAATGTCTTTATATGATTAGGTCTTATAAATATATGATTAGGTGACGCCTTTATATTATAAGGTGGTATCAATATATCATAAGGTGCTGTTATTATATGATAAGTTGACATCAATATATGATTTAGTAATGCCTTTATATGATTAGGTCGTGTCAATATATGATTAGGTGACGCCTTTATATTATAAGGTGGTATCAATATATCAAAAGGTGCTGTTATTATATAATTAGGGGACATCAATATATGATTTAGTAATGCCTTTATATGATTAGGTTGTGTCAATATATGATTAGGTGACGCCTTTATATTATAAGGTGGTATCAATATATCATAAGGTGCTGTTATTATATAATTATGTGACATCAATATATGATTTAGTAATGCCTTTATATGATTAGGTCGTGTCAATATATGATTAGGTGACGCCTTTATATTATGAGGTGGTATCAATATATCATAAGGTGCTGTTATTATATAATTAGGTGACATCAATATATGATTAGGTCGAGTCAATACATGATTAGGTGACGCCTTTATATTATGAGGTTGTGTCAATATATCATAAGGTTCCGTAAATATATAATTAGGTGACATCCACATGTGAATAGGCAATGCCGTTATATTTCGAGTCAATAACAGTACATGATTAAGTAGTGCTTATATCTTGTTAGATCACAGCATTATATGAATTGAAAAGGCCATTATATTATAAGGTAATGTCAATATATTATTTAGTAGCGTCAATATATTATGTGCGCACGCCATTATTATTATGTGTAACGTCTTTATTATTATGTTTAAAGTCATTATTTAAATAATAACACCCGGGTAATAACACATGCCAGCAAGATCACGATTTGTTGCCCGCCCAAGGGATGGTGCTCATGACGGTAATATTGATGATGCCCGAGCCGAAGGCGAGGGTATCATCAATATTACTGTCATGAGCATCAGCCCGAGGCCAGAACAAATCGTGATCTTGCCCGTGCTAGCGTGTGTTATTAATTTTATTACACCGAACAAACACTTGTTTTCGAAACTTTCCTCAGAATGCAGTCAAGTGTCGATCGAGACTCGCCACAGTGAAACATTCTATTTGTTGCTCGATTGCAATGCTACATGAGGTTGAATTAACGTCTACAAACGAAGACAGGGTTGTTCAAGCTTTTCTCGTTTAATGTATTAGTCTAAAGTTCGTCGTGTACTTCAGGTCGAGCTAATTTCTTGTGCCTTTTCAAAAGCCATTGCTTTACATAAAATACCAAGGAAATGTACGCGACGATGTTGTACGCGCAGAAAGTATGCGCGGTATTCCAGAACGTGGTAGCGGGCTATATCACTGCACGCGACAGGGCTATATCACATAAGCCATGTTCTATCACTTTTTGTTCTATATCACGTGAGTGAGGCTCAGCCAATCACACATATTACCTGAATAATACGTGAGGTGTAATAAATGATTATATAGAGGGCGCACGCCTTCGGACTCTATCTTTGAGCGTGCAAACTTTCATTCGCTTTGCCCGACGCATAAGTTCTTGCGGGGTACATCGCTCAAATCTCAATGGATGGAACGGATTATATGGGAGTTGGGACTTGGAAATCTCTTGCAGATACCACCTTATAATATAAAGGCGTCACCTAATCATATATTGACATGACCTAATCATATAAAGGCATTACCGTACTAAATCATATATTGATGTCTCCTAATCATATAATAACAGCACCTTATGATATACTGATAACACCTTATAATATAAAGGCGTCACCTAATCATATATTGACACGACCTAATCATATAAAGGCATTACTAAATCATATATTGATGTCACCTAATTATATAATAACAGCACCTTATGATATATTGATACCACCTTATAATATAAAGGCGTCACCTAATCATATATTGACACGACCTAATCATATAAAGGCATTACTAAATCATATATTGATGTCATTTCATCAAATACAGCAAATAAACCTCAGAAGGCAGCAACGGCGTTCCATAAACGTGGTCTTAAAATTGCTCTCTCATCTGTTAGTTTCAGATTTATGGCCCAAACAACAACGTTTAATTTCGGGGTTGTTGTTTTCCAGCAGTTGAACATTAAGGTAGATACTGCTTCATGAGCTTATGGATAGTTGTTACAGGCCGCTGGAAATTAGATATAATTTAGAGCCATTTGGTTGCTGACCTATTTGAGTTGATATTCGCTTCTGCCTGAACAGTTTTGCAATGGTCACATAGCGCCTCATCGTTACAATTAGAAATGTAGCCTATGAAAGAGTCCAAAACCCCAAACGATAACAAAATATAGCATGACGTTCGATACGACGAGAGTACATTTGACTGCATATCATCTTTGTGCTGTGCTGCTAGAGTATACATTTGACTGCATATCATCTTTGTGCTGTGCTGCTAGAGTATACATTTGACTGCATATCATCTTTGTGCTGTGCTGCTAAAATCAACGATCAACGAACTTCAAATGTATCAAAGCTGCTAAAATAATGCAATATTTGACACATTTTTACTGAAACCTGTTCATTTACAACAGAGAAGTGCCATTATAAGCGGTCCTACTATTAAATGGTTATTATTTTGCGGAGTATGTTCTCGGATTGCATACAGAATGGTTGTAGCAAAGATGAGGAAAGCAAGAATATTCCTCAATATTAACTGGTATCAATCACCGTGTTCATTTTGCTCTTCCAAACGAAGACGTCCGAAGGGAGCCAGGCATGATGTCCAAGATATTATCATGCCACAGAACTTTCCTCAATATTTATTGTAGTGTTAAGGTAAGGACACTTTATTGTCACCTAATCAAAGGTAAACATTCTACCTTTTGGTCCGATTTCTCCCCTCGGTCCAGGCATACCACGTGATCCTGCCTCACCTTTGTCACCTTTAGTACCCTTACTTCCGATTGGTCCAGGTGGTCCTTTTCCACCTTAAAAGTAAAAAATGACGAGACTTGAGAAATAATTGATGCAAAATGCAATGCGTTTTAGAATAGAGTAAGGTAGTAGTGAGACGCTATTCATGGATGACAGAAATTAACGGAGATAAAAATGTCTTGATTGTCTAAATATTTTGATACAGGCGGTGTTTTTTTACCCTGAATTCTACAAGTACAAAGTATTGATTTTTCTGAACCATAGATATTAAGTTATCTAGTTACAGTGTAAATTATCGTAATTGATTCAGTGCAATAGATGAGGACATGTTGCCTTTTACTGTCAGGTTTTTTGTTACTCAGAGAGGTTCAGTTCAAGGACTGTTTGATTGAAACCGACTATTAAGCAAAATATATCTGGATAGGTGATCCGTTGTACACATTTCACAATATTAACACAAATTTCAATCATTGAAATCACTGACGTATGTATATTTAGATATTGCAATCGGATAGTTTCAAGATTTTACTTGGTAATTTTTTTCAAAAGTGACGGCAAATCTTTAAGTCAACAGTATTGGTAGCACTGATGTAAAGGTCAATAATGATCAGAAAAAGTCAAGGGAAAAGTTCACGCTGAAATAACTTCACATGACAAAGATGTTGAATATTGCATACAGACATTACACGTTTTTTCATAGGGTTTTCCAGGCGGAATTTGTGTTTGGATACAGAGTTCCAATACATTTACGGCCGAACTACCACAAGTTTACTGAGTGAAAACATTTTTCTGGTTTGGACAAAGTATATTTTCTTGCACTTATTGTCCTACTTTTGAAGTCCTCCAGTCTATTTGATGATTTCAAATCATGATGAAATACCAACCTTGTTTGCCCGTCGTACCTCGTCGTCCACGTTTACCGCGTGGGCCTTCCTCACCTAATACGTGTAGCAAAAATATTGCACACGCAGAATTCGTCATTTTCATGGATTAAGGTTACTACGTGAGGAAGTGACATCGTCACAAATACTCGATGGATTGTGAAAGAATAATGATGCACTGGATTGTTAAAACTTCTTATAACTTATTCAATGTTTTTCAAATGCATCTACAACTAGGGTGAACATTAATTATGACACTACACATTTTGTTTCTGATTTTGACATCGGATATCGATATTTTACTGCATCACTTTCTTCTTTATTTTCTGAACAAGCTATATTGTAAAGTGTAATTACCGTCAAATGTTAAAGTAAAACCCTCGAATTCTACAATTGGCAGTGATAGATGTGATAGATACAAAGCTAGTGACAGACATAATGACAGACATAGTGACAGACACAGTTATTGTGACCGTCGCAAAGACATCGACTGACATGAAGAATTCACGATCATTCTCAATATGCGATGACCTGGTCGGCAGATGATTAAAATGGCAGCATCGGACGATTAATCCGCGTTAATTAAGTTAAAATATGTCCTTAAAGTAAGACATCATCTCACCTGTATCACCTTTCGGTCCAGGAGGACCTAAAACAAATTGTATGAAATCATAAATACTTTTTATGTTTGGTGATGTAACAGATAGTAGATCACAATCAACCCTTTAAAGAGTTGAATGTACTTTCTTAAGATAGGCACCAGATGGCCAGCAGACCAATACAATCCCCATACACTTTACATAGGCACCAGCTGGCCAGCAGACCAATACAATCCCCATACAGTTTACATAGGCCTACTAGTTTCATCATCTAGGCCTACCAGAGTGGAAGAAAGATTGTGTCCGTTTTTGTTTTTACTTCATCAAACTTTGAAATCTCGGTAACCTTTCTTTGTGTAACACGATCAAATCATTGGAGTTTGATTTCAAAATATAGAAGTAATTCATAGGTATACTGGTTAGGTTGGATTAGCTGGGGCATGCAAATCTAACAGATATGATTGTAATCCAGATTACTCTTAATTGTTCTGATAATTTGTAATTCAATCCATAGATCCTAAATGGTCTATGTTCCATCAAAAGTACGAAAATTTGATTTAATGAGAATACATAAACACATCTTCACCACATCACAAATGATGTATGTGTATCCTTGGCATTTTGAGATGAGAGATCAACCCATCTGTTATTGCTATGAATTCATATTACATCTCAATTTACGTACGGAACCTATACCGGCTGAGATTATGAGTCACAAACCAAGGCGTACATGCATTTCTTGGTTTAGCTACGTATACCATTGAGTTGTTGTTTTAGCAAATCATTTCTCACCTGGTGGACAGACAAAACAGCTGATCAGGTCTTCTCCATCGACACCCCCAGGGTTTGTACCGCGACGTCGACGAGAAGGCTTTGGTAAAGACATTGACGTTTAGGCATTTATGATTACGAACATTCAGGGCATCATCGAATAGAATGTAAATCTGCTGATTAGGAGATGGTGTTCTCAAAGAATTCTAAGGATTATAAACCAGGTCTCACCATTCTCAGCCCATCTGTAACTAAATCTATGGCAATTCTCTACACAAACTGACAAGTGACGGCAGAAATCAACATATCATGTTTCAGGGGCCACTAGCAATGATCTTATGTTTATCTATCAGAGTATTTCATAGACACTTCAAGTATATGGTTTGCTCTAATCTTAAAAGTTACAGTGTCGACAAAAGGTTCCGAACATCTTAATTATTGGATTTCTGTCTCTCTATCTCTGTTTCCGCATCTCTGTCTCCCCTCCCCTCTCTTCTCTCGCCATCCTTTTTTTTCCAAAGAAACTCCCCCACCGATACATTTCTAAAGCTACTCATGGTTCTTACCGACATTTGAACCAGACAGATGATTTTTAACTCAATGAAAGTATTGAGCTGCCATTAGCCCATAAAAAGATACATAGGAGACTAACAAAAGGACAGGAGGTAATATTTTGACGTACTCACATGGAACCATCTGACGTTGTTCTGCCTTCGAAATAGGTGAACAATTTGTTGTTGTTCTTCCAGATCTTCCTTTAAAGATTTTATTTCAGCGGCAAAGTTTGCAGTTCTGGTTTTCAGGTCAAACACCAAATACGTCGTTAAAACTGTGTAGACAAACATTAAAATTCCAAGTAACATCGACCAGTTTAGGTGAAGATTTGCGTTCAGTAACGTAGGAGCCATGCTAACTTTTGAAGACACTTGGTTTTGAGTCATCTCCTGGCCTTTCTTCGGTTACACTTAATAACTGTATCTTTTTGGTGGTACAGAATCACAGCGTCTGTTCCCTCAGAACAGATATGGCCGACAAGTGCCCTCCTTCTCTACTGGTTACGCTGACGAATTTGAACCGAAGCTAGTGGTATTCACGGTCTCTGTGCCAATTAGCAACAATTTGGTTACTGGTTTGAATTTTCTACATATAACAAATTGCACCTTCATGTCAGGGTAACTGCACCCTGCAAAGATATGACCATAGATCACGACCTATACTGTAACTATGTCTTGATTAAGTCCGTGTCATACGTCATTTGGTTCATCAGCAGTGTAGTCGCCCTCTTTCCTGTACTTTCATAGATGTTTTCAATATTTTGCAATAACGTCTGTCAGTTTATCGTATGGTTTGAAGCTTCGATGCATATTAAGCTTGGAGGTCATGGTATGTTTTTGCCAGGGGAATCTACATCGTCAAGTCATCAATAATTCTGGTATTGTCCTAGAGATTTGAAAACAAGACAACATCATTTTATCTTATCGGCTCTAATGTTTGTTATATTGACGCTTTTATCTTTTCGCTCGGAAACATCAAGCTTTCAGTTTTCACGGATGTTGTAAAAAGAGTAACGGTTCACTGAACTCGAGTAGAATTGAAGAGTTTTTGCCTGAGATATTTGTTAATGGAATTTACCCGCCTTGAATATTACTTCAAAATGACCATTAAGTGTTAGGCAACCGACCTCTTTCATTTGTCATTGTCCTTTGACTTGTATGTTGGATGAAGTGGTTTCAATATATTTGTATCACGATCGGGACTCGGTCTCAATGACAGGGCAATTTAAGTGACGTTGTAAGTTGCTGTAGGTCATGCTTTCAAGTGATTGGGCTGTGATTATGCTGGGAGTACTGAATACACACTATGGCGGGTCATGACTTCGTATAACAAGAAACACGTGAAGTATTTGTACGCATGGTTAAAAAATATGAATATCAAAAGAAAATTTGTATTGCTGTGTCACTTTTGAACTGGAACTGGACGCTGTCGATTGAAGGCAGTTTATAAAATAACGCCGGTGATATTATGTTTGGAAGGATTACCGCTAGGCCGCTCCAAGAAAGACGTTGATGGGTTGGTTGGTCCATAGATCTTAAATGGTTTGTTACTTTTCTCAAAGTCGATGTCTATAAGAGAAATAATTTCAATCATTCTTGAAACTTTGCATAGATAATGAGTGGCAAGGTAGTGAGAGTAAGAAAACACTCCACTGAAAGATTAAAATCTCCAAGCTACAAACGAAGCTCACGAATGTTTTCTCAGACCATATCAACTTTATTTTGGCCATCATCCATAGGACTTAGCAAAATTACAGGATAAGGGACTAATCAGTTTCTTCGACCTGAGGGATTTATTGCGGACATCACAATGGCTGACTCTCCCCCACCCTCTCACCCCAAAAGTGACTGACTCTCTCGACCCTCTCACCCCATGTGTGAATAGGTCAAGTTTCCAAGAAGTCATGGCGTTCCATGACTGGTGAATGCTTGTTAGTTTTAATAGGTTTTATTGATTGGAATGTAGAAGTCCAACTTATTGCCATGGTTACCTAATGTTGCCTATAAATGTAGTTTTCCTAAGACTTAACGGTTACATGTCTGTCTGTCTGTCTGTCTGTCTGTCTGTCTGTCTGTCTCTCTCTCTCTCTCTCTCTCTCTCTCTCTCTCTCTGGTCGATGCTTTTAAAAGATATAAATTGAATAGAGTTTGATGTGAAGAGTCATTTTTCAAGTTAAACCTTAGTCGGTAGCGCGTCAATTTTAGGAAATTTTTACACTTGCTAATTTATGTTTTCTCCAAGTATTTGTACTTTTAAGATTACATTATAACAGTAACATGCGTCAATTTACTTGTTTATCCGAGATGTCTTTGTCTTCAAAATTAGAACCATGTTACGAAAAAGTGTATAATAGGTTGCAAAACCGAGTTGACGGTTTCTGAAAAAGTTAAGTGTGCGGGACAAATATTTGACACTGAGATCTTAACCCCATTCAGCTGTATATTTTCTGACAGCCTAGATATTTTGATCTTAACCCCATTCAGCTGTATATTTTCTGACAGCCTAGATATTTTGATCTTAACCCCATTCAGCTGTATATTTTCTGACAGCCTAGATATTTTGATCTTAACCCCATTCAGCTGTATATTTTCTGACAGCCTAGATATTTTGAGTGCTGTAACTTTTATTTTGTAATCATTGTTTATATGAAGATTATGTGACAGTAAATTTGAATAATCTTTCAAAAATCGTTTTTCTTTCCCGCACAAACGCTGTGGTTGTTTCTGGTCGAAGTTAGAACCAATGATGATAGCACAATAAACTTGAAAGCTGTGTCACGGATTTCCGTACTAGTTTTTTAGCTACGAACAGTTAAAAGTGTTAGAATAAGGATCAATTACAAGCCGGAAAATTGTCTCGGTCACAGAAAATGATTCAGAGCCTTAAACAACATCGCGGACACGTTTTGCAATTTTAACATATCAGCATGTAATTTCACAAATTTCAACCGGAAACACTTGTTGCGTTTGTACAGAACAAGGAGAAAGCGATTTTTGATTGGTTATTCATATTAACTGTCACGTGGTTCCTTTGTAAACAATGATTACAAAATACAAATCAAAGCATTCACGAATATCTATCAGCAAATATACACTTTAATGAGGTTACGAGCTCAGTTTTTGCAGAGAATTCATTGTTAGGAATGGTACACTACTTGACCTTGAATCTTAATTTGCCATCATAGACTTAAGACGGTTGAACAGAGGACGGCTTTCACAAACATTTCATTTTCATGATTTTTATTTAAATTGAGTATGTAAAACTTTTAAGTATCAATATGATTAAAACTTCAATATGAGCTTTTCCAAACTGGAGCGTATTGAAAGTCTTTACATAAGAAAAACATTACCTTCATCTGACAGATTTAACAAGCCGGCAGTATTAAGAGCAAAGACACTAATGACCTACTGACAGTCATGTCCACGAAAATACTGTGTCCATGTTGTCCTACTACTTTTTACAGTCTTGATATACAAGCCCAGATCAAAAGTCTTTAGGATCACAATTGTTACATTTTCATTTTTTAATAAAAAGAACTGAAGTTTCTATATGACGTATGTAAAATAAACTACATTTGTATTGATGTCTTAAAACATCAACACTAACTATATGCTTTGACAACTAGTTGGTTAGCTGTGTGAGCTCTTACAACAACTATTATTGTGTAAGGAGATCACAGAATTGGCCTTTCAACCTTTACAACTTGATATTTCATTACGATTATCACTGACGTGTCAGTTGTCTTTTAAATCACAAACTTCGACAAACTTCGTTCAGTCTCTCAAAACCACGGGCCGTAAAGTTATTTCTCCAAAAATGAATTGTAATTATTGCTATTTTTCAAACTGGCGATAAAAATGCGGTAAATTGAGGTCAACAATACGGCATTCAACAAGTGCTAATTGTAGGTAACGAAGCGTACATACACTTCAACTATGATGCTCTACATCTAATATAAAATGGCATATCTTATGAGAAAACAAGGCTATGGAAAGAAAATAAAATTGTTTTGCCAACGTTCGCACCATTAAATAGTTCCAACTGGTGGGAAAAGTTCACTGAATTTATAATTCAAAAATTTTATATCCAAAACTACCAAAATCACTAGTTTCACACGATAAATGTTATGTCAATACTGTGTTTCAAAAATTTACACCTCAGATTTACTGACAGCCGTGGTTATGGACAACAAGTGTGGTAATCAACCTTTATCCATAATTGGTCAGGACAACCAATGTTACACAAAACTTAAAATACCGAAACATTAAAACTTGAATATCTGTGGTAAGGCTTGTATCTTCGTGCAAAACATTATGGATGCTTGGCGATTTCCTAAAATGGTCGCCCTTGTAACTGTTCGTTGATTCTCTACACTTTTGTGGCGGAAAGTGGAAGAGGCAAGGCACAACATTTTGAAATAAAATTTCTGGGAAAAGACTACTACACTTAGATGTAACGAATATCAATATCGTGATCTTCGTTTATCGTCACATCCACGTTGTACAAAACCAACGTCTGGAGAAAAGGACAGAGAGACAGAGAGAGAGAGAGAGAGACAGAGAGAGACAGAGAGACAGAGAGACAGAGAGCAAAGTTAATTTAAACAAAGTATGTTAAACGACAATGGTGTTATGGCTGATAATCTGCGAGACCCGACTTAATTTCACCGATAGCATTTCAAAGTCCACCTTACTTTGCTTCACAGTTCCGGGGAAATTATTGTCATTAGCTCGTAACTTCCTTTATCATTAAGTTCTTATTTGTAACATGCCTTTTCCATCGTGTGCATGTACATCGTTTCTGGTCTGACGGTAAACCAAACCATTCGCGCAAAATGGTCCAACTAACAACTCTGCACTACATTCACGGTGGTTAAAGGCAACGATCAAGAAAAACATATTTCACCGAGTGACAAGGTAGTATCTTACCTTCAAATTGTAAAGAGTGTCTGTCGTTTCTACCTGCCATGGCTGTAATTGTTGATGATCTACAAAGACTTGATAAACTTCTCGACGAACACCAAGCATTGTTATGTTCTGAAGGATTGGCAAGTATGGATCATCATATCCAGCACGATCAGCAACAAACGAGATACGTTCCTGTCAAGAGAAAAAGAAACAGTTACATTTGTTGTTGATTCTGATGCAACAGAATATTTCAACAACAATTCTAACAGATAGTGCGATCCTCCATTATTTCCATGTATACATAATCAACGACTGTTTCCATCATTCGATGGCACTATTGAAACTATTTTTGGTAACTGCATGAAGTGAAAAGTGTAGTTTTGCTTTCTTTGGAATATTTTTAGCACAAAAACAGTCAAATTGGATGTCTAATTACCTGTTTTATGCTAATGAAACAGTTGATATTGTGAAAATTGGATGAATTAAGGCTGTAGATCCCCTACCCTCATGCAATTATCCAAAAATGCAAAAATATTTCTTGGTACATGAAACTGTAGGTAGTTCATTATTTTGTCAAAAATTATAAATTTAAGGCGTTTACTTTAAAATACCGTCAATGACGCTGTACCTTCTCTAATGTGTGGCCAGGTCAGGTAATTGGTTGTTGGCATGGAGTTGTTGGTAAATAGTTGATGATGTAGGGGCATGAGGTGGGATATGGACCCAAAGAACCCAAAGATGATTAAATACATCAATCAAAAAATTCTAAGCTACAGTATAAACTGCCTAAAGATAGTTCAATGTGGAAAAAAGTTAAACAATTCAGAAATAAGAATTAACAGTCCAAAATAGTAATGACGCACTTCCCTACTGACCTGAGTGCATGTGAAATACACAACCTGGCATCTGTAAATTAAATGTATACCAAGTGATCATTTCAGTCACTTTTAACTGTTTTTAATGGATTTTCCAAAGAGTCCTGTGGAAATGATGAAAAACGCTTATCTGGTCTTGTGTTTGTATAACCTCATGGCTGATAATTGTCATAGTATTAAAAAAAATTGAAAGTGAAGAAATTACAGTTTTTAATAGGCATATTTCCTTGAAATACATGACCGTGTAAAGAATATATGCTAAAAGTGTTTAAGAGTAAATTTCTTTTCAAAAAATAATTTAATTTGTGACCAAAGGATTTTTATTCTTTGAGTTTACAAATTCAAACATTGCATTTGTTCAATCATCTTGTGCAGTGCAAAATTTATAAAATGACTGAAAAACAAAAAAAATTGGCAGAATTACAGTCTTTGTGATGTAAAATTATGCGGTGACATCACGATAACTGTTAATCTGTTTGAAGTACTAATATACTATAATTTAAAAAGAAAAATTCATGCAGAAACGGTAAAATATATTGTCAGCAATGTAGTGTTAATTTTGACTTTACATCAAAATATGCCTTTGCTGGATACCAAATATATAGGGCGAAATATCAGCCATGTTCAGCAAAATCCACACAACAGCATTGATCCTTTTCTAATTTGATTTGATTTGCTTATGTTATCCTTGTATGACAGTCAGTACAATATGGAACTTGAACACAACACAGTGAATAAGTATGCTGTAAATGAATGGTGTGGCTGCATCCACATGCAGCAATAGGAGTGCCTTTGTCTCTCACCCCTCATTTCCAACCTGTCCCATCCCTGAAAAAATAGTTTGGTCTTATATTTATAATGTTAATAATTTCTGTATTTGTTAAAATGTGCGCATCTCAAAAACTTTTGATCATAAACATTTTCATTGTTTTTTATAGCTGACCAATCAGTTAACCTGTTTATTTTGAATATTTGCGCATTTTTCCTCAGTATTTGACATTTTCTGAATACCTTCTTATTCAGTTTGTCATTTTCTAAAAGTTTAAATGCTCCATTGTGTGGTCAAGCTTTCCACAAGCATCAAATGTGGTACTTCATATAGGAGGGTCTGCCTCTAGAGGGCGGGCATCATGAACACTCCTGTGTTTGTTGGTTAATTCCTCCACGTAAACTTCTGATTGTACTGTAAACATTGAACATGGCCGACGTCCGATTTTCCTGTCTAAAACTTTCACTCATTTTCGCTCATATGACTCTGAAACTCCAGGAAACGATTGGGAAGAAAGGGTTATCTTGAAATATTGAGGTACTCGCCGATATTTTGCAAAATTAAATGAGAAAAATGCAAGGAAAATGCCGACAGGCTTACACAATGACAGTTTTCAGACTCGGAGGCATATGATCATCTCTGCAGATTATGCAACAGGCCCAGATCACGTGAGGCCATGAGGGGATATCCACGCAACTCAGTACCAAACACTAGCGCTCACAGAGTGAGCAAACACAAAGTGAGTACCCCTGACGTAAGCTCAGTAGTCTGTAATAGATTGTAGTCAACTAAGAAACCTTGGAGAAAGGCTTAACACTGTGGCTATGCCGCTAAGTCCCTTTTGATTTTTGTCATAGCTCAAAATCGTTCTCCCACACCTCAACCTGAGCCATGAACACCCCCACCAGTTTATAATATGACCCATCACAATGGCATGACGTCAACGGATCTTGACAGACGGAAGTCTTGACAGACGGAAGTTCTTGACAGCAGCATATTGGTTTTCAACTCTAATACCTTCTCTGTCTATAAATAGACACGAGAAGGTAAAAATTGTGTGTGTGAAATATACTTTTCAATACCAGGATATCAGAAAAAAGTGGATCGACCCATTGTCCATTCCATGAATAGGCCTGTTATTTCATATGCAGATATGTAATCTTATGCAGTTCAACAAATGTTAATGATGTAACGTACCTCTGTAGCTTCGATTCTTACAAAGATGTCGTTCTGGTATTCATAAGTGTCTACATAGAATAGATCATGTGATGACGTCAGTAAGCATGTGAGAAACAAATTAGCCAAGATCTGCCTATATTTGGAATTCAAAATGGCCCCCGTCCCTGTTAACTCTATGGAGTAAAATAAAATTTTCGTTCTCTCTGACCGAAATTTCCGTTATCATTTGCTTAAAGGTAAAATGCGCCTCGGGACAGACATTCGGGCTCTCTAACTTTTACCATTCTTTACGATCTACCACTTGTGGGTTCATTATAAAACTCTTAGTGTAAGAAAACTTTTCACTCTTTGTTTTTCGAAAATGTTATTTTACTCCATAGAAGGGACACAGGGACGGGGCCATTTTGAATTCCAAATATCGGCAAATCTTGGGTAATTTGTTTCTCTAGTATCAAAATTTGCACGGTGATCTCCGAATTTTGTTCTTGATTTTGAAAAAGAATGGTTGAAATATTCCTTGAGAAAAGTTTGAGCAAACCTTTAAGTCTTGCACTCTTAAGGCGCATACTACCTTACGTTCAATTCTATAATTGTCTGCTGCTGAGCGTAAGGCATTTCTCACGTGGAGTACATAATTTCAGAAGTTAGACTTCCCATTTTATGTATTAAAATATAAAACAAATGTGACAATCAAGTACAAAAATATCACCAGTTTGAAATACAAAGATGACACTAGCTTGAAAGGCAAAATCAGAATAATAGTTGCGTAACTTGTATTGATGAAATAACAAAATTAGTCAAAGCATGTTTGATTAAAAATTTATCAAAATTTATTCTCACTTCTTGACTCTCCATCGTCCCAGAATAAATCACCAAAAGCCGTTCCATCACTGTAGTCGATATCTGGCAGAGCAATGATCAGACCCATACCAAGGAAACGTCTGGAATACAAACAAAACAAAGGATTAATTCCTCCTTATCATTTGTTATCATTTCAAATTCTGACCAATCATCCATGAAGGTTACGTTACTTCCAATTTATTACGTCTTATACTATTACAACACAACAATGTATAAGTGGGGAAAGGAAACCACAAAAAATCAGCCTTTTGCTAATTCTCTCGCTTATTGATTTACGATCGTATCATGATTTCTCAATAGGTTTTCACTCACGCATAACGAGTGCTCTGAGAATGCCACTGAGTCGGGATGACTGATCCACCCTTGATGTGGATTGGTATCTGGTCCATGGGTGCATCAATTGATACATATCTTCTTTGACTTGTTCTTGCCATTGGGTAGCCCTGTCAAAACCATCATATCACGTCAATTACAGTAACGAAGGAAATGTTTTAGTATTTTGCAACACCCACGGAAACTTTATTCGATAATCGCCACGCAATTCAACGATACGATAGTATCAACGCCTGCCATAAAGTTTGAATTTAACATCACTAGCTATAGCGATCAACGGAAAATGTTTTGTTTATGTTTGTACCCCCTAAAATATTAGTCTACATATCAATATTGTGACATGTATGTCGTCAAAAATGTAGTCGTATATGTTCAAATCTACTAGGTGTCTGATCAATGCAGTTTGCCTGCTTAGTTCACAAAATTATTAAACGTACAGACCAAAATTAGCCAAATATGAACTCTCTGACACAAGCGATTATGAAAACGATATCTGCACAAAGATATCAGCAAGATTAAGATCGGGCGTATTACAAATACAGTCCCTACCATATGTGATCAGTCACTGACTATTGACTGGTCAACAACGTGTCCATACGCGGTATGGAGTTGAGGTACTGAAATGCAACAATGATATTGACATGAGCGCTTTGTGAAAACAAATGAAGGTTTGAAGAAACTTGTCACTTACAGTCCACCAGTCATACCAACGAATGTCAGGGAAATAAGCGTTGACCTTGACGTCATCCTGTAAAGAAATAAAGTATACACACATGAGTTTATCAAGTAGGCTACAACATTGTAAATTTCAATGGGATTATTCAGCAAAACAAAACACGATGTTTAGCGCACATTAATTTCGTAAATAAAACTGAACAAATGTTTGTAATGACTTACCTTCTCCAGTACAGGCGAGACAAGCAAAGCAGAACCCCACATAAATTGACGATCAATATCCCATGTATTGGGGTCTCTTGGGAATCTGTCCATCGAAAAACGAAAAAGGAACACAATAAATGGATAAGTTATCAAATCAACGACGACAGTGGTAGAACAAACATCAGGAGCAGGAACATGAAAAATACCGCCAATGGCGCTTGGACATAATGACCACCTAGTGTTATCGGAATTTATCAACAACCCCACTTACTGTGAATTACACAGACCACGAAGTTAATGTGCAACATATAGCTGAGAGACTATTTTTCACATTGCGATTTTAAGCCCATTTTTGTGAGAAAAGGGATATGTATATGTATATGGAGAAAAAAGCAGAAGACATATTTGTAAATGGTTTGTTGAGTGACAATCATGTATGCATCTCTTGAAAAATTTTGGGGTTATAAGGTATAACAGTAGTGTAAGAATAATGAGGTTAGAATAAGTTAGTAAAGCTAAGTTGACAGTAATTAAGATTACAAAATTATACACTAAGCTAAGGAAATCTGAATGAAATAAATGTTGAAAGAAGTAATTGAAGCTAAGATAGGAATAAACTGAATTACTGCTAAAAGGTTGGTAAAAGGCCATCACAGGAATCGGTCCAAACGTAAAGCCAATCTTACCTGTCACCTTTATTACAACCAGATATGAACTGTAAATGCTCACGTGTTTCATTATATATTGCAGTTATATGTAAATTTGAACCTTTGCCACATGTTTGCAACTTCATTGAAATAATTATGATCAACATAATAAACAATATTCACCACAGATTAACTCTATAGGTCATTAAGGTAGTATGCACCTCGAAAGTGAAAGACTTAAACTTTTGCTCTAACTTTCCTCAAGGAATCTTTCAATCATTCTCTTTCAAAATCAAGAATAAAAATAGGGGGTCACTGTGCAAATTTTGGTACTAGAGAAACAAATTACCCAAGATTTACCGATATTAGAAATTCAAAATGGCCGCCATCCCTGTGTTAACTCTATGGAGAAGAATGAAAATTTTCGAATTTCGAAAAACTATGCCAGTAAATAGTTTTCTTTCACCAAGAGCTTTAAAATGAACCCCCACATGTGGTATATCAGAAGAGAATCGTAAAAGTTTGAGAGTCCGAATGTCTGTCCCCGACGTGCGGTCTATTCAAATATGTAATTAGCTGAAATAAAAATAATTGATTTCTTTGACTGCTATCATTGTATCACCACTTTATATAGCAAGTGTAATTAATTGCCTTTGGTCAAGTCCTTCAAACTATATATTCCAGACTTTGAAAGCTCATTAGATATGCAAACTATAAATTAGCTGACATGAAAACTTAGGTGCGAAATGATTCCAATATTGGTATAACCAGGTATAATCATCAATGTACATAGCATGTTATGCCAACTTTGATCAAATAAATCCAAGTATATATCCCTAATTAGGAAGGTTAATTAAACACACATTAGGAATTGGCTGAAGCAAAAATGCTTAATGACTTTCAATAATGTCGTATCGTACATCTTTAATGTACATAGCAAGTTTTGTCAACTTTGGTTTAGTCAATACAGATAAATATCCCTGATTATGAAAGTTCATTAAATATGCAAATAAGGAATTGGCTAAAGTTTAAATGCTTAGTGACTTTCAATAATGTTCTATCATAGTATCTTTAATGTGCATAGCCAGTTTCATCAACTTTGGTCTCGTCAAATCAGATAAATACCCCTAATTAGGAAAGTTCATAAAATATGCAAATTAGGAATTGGCTGATGTAAAAATGCTGAATTACATTTAATAATGTTCTATCATAGTATCTTCAATGCACATAGCAAGTTTCATCAATTTTGGTCATGTAACTTCAAATATATATCCTTAATTTCAAAAATTCATTAAATATGCAAATTGGGATTTGGATGTAGAATAATGCTTAATGACTTTCAATAAGGTTAAATCATAGTATCTTCAATATGCATACCAAGTTTCGTCAATTTTGATCGAGTAAATTCAGATATATACTCCTAATTAGGAAATTTCATGAAACATGCAAATTAGTAATTATCTTTCACGTCACCCCTTAATATCTTTCAAAGCTGATATATCTTGGTGTGATCAACATTTGTAGCGAATCTCATCAAATTGTGTGCGGTCGTTGTCAATATATATCAGTTTTTTCTAAAATCATTAATTATGCAAATGAGCAAAAAGTAAGCAAGTCACACCCACCAAAAATTAATCAGTTCTTGCCATTTGCAAACTAAATCTATGTACCAGATTTGAATCTGATCTGATGAGCCATTTTTGAGATATTGAGTACACAGACAGACAGACAGACAGACAGACACACAGACAGACAGACATCGCTGCGACATATGCCCACGTGTGTTAACACGTGAGCAAAAAAGGTCTATAAATATTAGTCAATTTAAGGGGGCAAGATGATTAAGTAGGGCTCCAAAGTCATGGTCATCTTTTTGTCTAATACCTTGTGTAAGTTCATGAACTTCACATAAATCTTGCTGTAGATTTGTTGCTATGGACAATAACTGTGTTTCAGATCATTTGAGAGCAATCCATCCATGACAGGTTTTAACTGTAATATAGCTCCTATTAAGGGGAGAGAAACTTCTCGAATAATTTTTTTTCCCCGTAATTTCCTGTGAGAACACACAGACAGATGCTCAGGACAGATGCTGGTGCTAGCTTGATAACTAACCTAAAACTTGTAACTTCATTGTCTGGGAGTAATGACTGTAACATGTGATGTCCTGGATACTTAAAACCTTTCACCACAATGGTTTTACCCAAACCTATTGTTATCAATGGTGATCTTGGACCTGTTTACAGGGAACTGGGGGTGAACAGTTTAATCTCTGGAATGTGAATGTCAAAGTCTGTATATTGACTCAAGGATGTTTACTCAAGATTGAAGTGAGCAGATATAAGATAATATGACAAATGCCTAGGGTCATCTCAAATGTGAGAATCTAAAATATGAAATATGGTTTTTATATCGCTTTTGATGCCCAAAAGAGCATGGAAATCTCTTATACTTCCATTCAGTGCATCCTCCATGTTTCTAGCATTCATCTAACACACATTTCTGTTCCATAACTCATAAAACAGTCCAAAATGCAGGATTGGTGTACCTTCCAAAATTACACATATGGAAGGCCCCTAAAATCAATTAGTTGAAACAGGGGGTCAACAATTTCCCATATCTATGTAACCGCTGATCTGTTTGGCACCATTTTGAGGAATCGGAACCTTGAACATGGTCTAAACATCTGTACCAAATATCTGTTTTTGACTGTTTGTCGTATACGGAAAATTTTCACTGTCCGACATCCACTCAACCCCATCACAATAACATGATGACCTACGGTCATTATGTTAAAAAACCATCATTGTTTGCCCCATAACATATGATCAACCAACGACAACAAATGTCATTCATTAAAATGTTGGTAAACTGACAGGTTCAATATTCAATATTACTAGAAACACCTGACTGGTCCAACATTCAATATTACCTTAAAATCTTAAGTTTCTCCATGAAATGTAAAAACATTTGACTTACTCTCCCCACACTGGTCTGACAACAGTGCTACCATTGACGTGAGCGTGGTGGAATAAACTGTAAAGATATGGCAGAAGGGTATATCTTGTCTCCAGTGCTTTCTTGACAGCGATACGGAAATCAAGACTGTACTGGTCGGCCATCGGGTCTTGGTCCTGCAAGGATAAACAAAATTACAATAGAAAAAGCGTTTTGACTCACTTCTATAAAGTATCTAGGTTGTTATGTTGATTGCAGCGATATATTAAATAACGCGTATTTGGACGAGACAGAACTTTACTTTTAGAAGCATCGGTTTATTGATATACATTGATTGCAATTGGTATCTGTCACTTCGAAGGAAAAAGTTTTTAACGGAGAAATTACGATACTAAATTTCCAAAAATGCATATTCAACCTTACCAATTCATCTCTGACGTTGTGATTTCTGGCAAATGGATAGAACATTCCAAGTTGATGCCAACGGAGACACAGCTGTTCCTCAGATTCACCGAAGTAACCACAAATGTTTGCACCAACCTAGAGAAACATAAAACACGACGGTCATATAGTCACTTGGTGTATCATGTACCATCATTGCCGGACTACCATTGGACTACTGGACTACCATTTCAAAGGATGACGTATTGTGACAAATCGATGCAAAGTTACTGACTTTATAACGCACCACTGTTTTTAAATTATCACGTCAAATTTACAGTATTCAGAGCTATAAAATGTACGGTATCATGAGCGCTGGTATTATTCTGGTTATTCGGTTGGTACTGCTGTTGACCTTGCACTTGTCCAATGATATCTAATATCGTTTGTTGCAATGTCGATTGGCTTGGGTGAAATAATAGATATGGAAACCTATATACTTACGAATGGTATTCCGAAGAGACTAAATTCCAGCATTCCTGTCAATTAAAGAAAAAATACTTTCACTTATAATTGTCAAATGTGTCAATTTCGATATCTGTTCAGAAACTTGAAAGTTTTATTCCTACGGTCGAATTTTGTGTGACATCGATTACAGCAAATCTAAAAAACACTTATGAAGTTTTGTGATTTAAAAAAAAACTGTCGCTGAGATCGCGTGGCCTTTTGGTGACAAAAATGCATGAATATATTCCCAGAGTGTTCAAAAGACTTGGTGTCGCAATGGACTTACCGATTACGGAATAGTGCATATCTTTCCAAATTGACATATTATCACCTAACCAATGGCCAGCATATCTTCCGGTACCAGGGAATGTTGATCTTGAGATAATAATACCACGCTTTCCTGGATTGGCATCACGGAAACCTCTGAAATGAAATAAAGGAAGGATTCAAGATTCTGACAAGTGCTTACATGGACATTTTTGGTACAGTGACTATAAGCGATGAAAGCCTAATGAAAATTACGACTGCAGAAGAAAGAAGAAATACCGGGAATCGATCAAAGCGTACACTATTAAGGTTGTATTTCAAATTCAATTGTGAGAGTAAAGGCACCATTTACACCTTCAAAATACTACGCAAACTCACTCATAGGCGGTGACGGCCATTTGATGTCCATACATGCTGTGTAAGTTGTAATGTCTATCGGTCTTCTGCGTAGCGTCCATGCACAATGTCCTGTCCCACATCCGACGATCATGCATGTCTAAAAAAAGAAAAAAAGCGAATTATGATTTCACTAAGTCGTGTTTCTGGTAAATATTCAGGATAACTCAAATTTTGACTGAACAGTAAAGCGGAAACACTGTCATTACAAAAACCGTAGAGAAACCAAAAGACAGTAAATAGACCTACATCTCGGGACGTAGACTGGATAGTTCCATCTGTTTCTCCAGCAGCCACCCCTTGCACCATGGCGGAAATTGTCAGGTTCGTTTTGTTTCTGAGGAGAAAACACGACGGAAAGTTGGTGTATGTAAGCCTACGTAGGAAAACTAACGATTTCACTTTCATCCGATACTGTAAACAATGCATACTTGAAAATCAATAACTGCGCCCTTCTCATGGTAGAAGTAGATGTCTGTATGAGGGTGACTGTAATACAAAACATTCCCCATCGCTGAGCCAGTAATATTTCACCCTGCCTTCCATTCATTCATGGCGTTTCAACAAGTGCAGCATGATCTGTCCAACAGTTTGCAAACTCCAAGAAACTAGTTGCAAATAGCTTACGCCAAGGCTGTACTTACCAGCCACATGCCATCAAAGGGAACCTGGAAATGAAATTTCTTCACTTCATCTCTGTACCATTCTTGAGCTACTGGATCATCGAAGTCTGGATAAGCGACCCATCCTGGCCATGACTGCCGATCAATAATCAATCAATCAATTAATCAATACATACATACATAAATACATGAAACGCATCACAAGAATACGAATCCTGTACCTTTCCAAGGATTAAATCAAAGTCTTGGCTTCTCTGGCATTTACGACGCGAGATGAATTATCTTGTCTTACCTCTCCCACCAATACTGTCCTATTATCCGATTTGGTGATGTATGCTTTCCTTCTGAGACCTTCTTGATAAGGTTCATACTGGATAGGTGCGTCTGTTGCCATACCTGGATTCTATAGCAGCCAAACAAATATCATTAAATGTTACAGCTTTTTAATAAAATATCTAATTAAATGAAATCTTCTGTAATTTATGATAAAATGAAGGATGACCGGACGAGCCAACCAGAGATTGTCTTATCCTTGACACTTGATGTAGTTTACAATAACATAAATCCTGTCTAGCAAGTTACTGTCTGTTACGCATTCTGCATTTGTTGTCCTTTTTTCAAATTTTTGACAAAGCCCACATATCAGGTCAGAGTGATGAAAAATAAAAATCAATGACTTACAAAAAGGAGAACACATTTATATCCAAAGCGGTGCAAGACATTGTCGATGTAATCCTGCAAGTTGGCAAACTGTGACGCAAGGACAAATTCTCTCTTGCCGTCCAAGTAATCGATATCACAGAATTGACTGTCCTGAAAACAAGATCAGAAAATATTCAATGTTAGGCTCCACTAACCATACTTGTTAAGTGTTATTGAAGATAATGAGTCAGAAATGACTCTTTTAAACTTCGTGGGAAAAATCTTTCAATTTTATCTGGAGAAAAAATTGTACGTCAGGAACAACACGACCAAGAACACGGTATTTCAAAATCAAATGCTACAAACTGTTATTAACATAAATCACACAGGCGACTTACGAATGGCATGCCTCCAAGTCTGTTTCTGTCGGCGATGTACTTCATTCGGTCAGTACTATCGTAACCCCATCGCGATAAATGATATCCAAGCGCCCAATATGGCGGCATTACTGGTTTTCCAACGGTCTGAAATGCAAGAATATGATTATAATTGTAAAGTATTTTATTAAGTCGATTGCACATTTTCCAACAAATTAAAGACTAGGCAAAATCTAGAACATATTTGGGTGTTTGCATAATGCAAGTGATTTCATCGTTATTAAAAATTGAAGTTCTACTCAAATTTAGGAATACAGCTTTCTTTAATACTCACCTCGGTATATTGTTCCACCACTCTTTCAGGTGTAGGGCCAAAGAACATCCAGAAATCTAGAACGCCTCCCGTTGTCCGATACGTAATAGATGGTAACGGTGTCAGGGATGCCTCTGTAAAATTGAATTTGTCGAAAATTCACAGTAAATCCTAGATTAGATGCGTTTTAATAGATTCTTTATCATAATACACCGGTATTAATTTGACGTTACTGAAAGATACTCAATTCTGCAGTGAGGATTTCCACAGTATTATTTTTGGCCATTAGTCAGTTTAAGTCAGTTCAAGTCAGTTTAAGTCAGTAGCCCGGTCTGTAAATCATGCAAAACCTATTCTTTTACATTTCCTAGAATATGATAAAATGAGAATAAAACCTACCCATAGCATTGCTATTAAGCAGCAGGACACCATGAGCATTGCCGTCGTTTTCTATTACAACATAGTGTGGAAACTGACCGTAGAGATTCTGAGATTCGTCCTGAAACAAACAACAGATAACTTAATTACCTCATAAATGGAATTCCCCCGTATTTACAAAAATGTTGCATGTGCAGTATGTCAGATTGAAATTTAAAAACAAGTTGAAAAGTTTATAAATGTTGACGCTTGACATATTAAATGGACCAGGTGAGGGAACTGACACCGGATGCCATTCACTTAAGTGGTGTTGCATAACTTAACACACTTTTTTTCAAGCAATAGGCCCTGCGTCTTCTCAAAGAAGACATAAAAACTCCTCATACTACATTTTCCTAGACGCAGAGAATCTTAAGTTATGTATGATGGCAATAGTTTACTTATCGGGTGAAGGGGGTAGAAAACCTCTCTTTGGGTATGAATGATAAAGTTATTGAAATAAAAAAGTTGATACCGCCTTGAGAACTTAAATATCTAATTTGAAACTAGAGTATGTGTAGATGAAATTTTATTTTTCATTATCTATACTCATTCTTAAATGGCAGGGGTTGAAAGGTTGACAATCAAAAACGTTATTAAAATCATTATAAGCAAAATTGAATAGTCACAACATAAGAATTTCATTGCCAAAAGAATTCTTTTTGCCAGCAGTATTTCAAGAAAATAGTTAGAGAATTTCACAAAATTTGACGCAGCCAGAGCGGAGTTAAAGTTTTGAAATGTTGATTAATACAGGGAAAAGGTTAAGAAATCGGGTGAATTGCATACATTTGCATAAATTGCTCTTCTTTCTCACCCAACATACATCTGTTTGTCGTATGCATAAAAGTTAACCCGACCAATATTTTACTCTTGGGTTAACAAATTAATGAAATAAAAAAGGGCGATTTTGAGCAAAATACACTGTGTTATGTGCAGTCCCAACTTAATTTTGTATGCACAATATTTCAAAATTTACTTACATCCGGGAACTGGTTTCTGGCAAACATAGCCCAGACGTGCCAGGTCCTTATGTTCTTTTGAGTCTTATCCAACATGTGTTGCAAACGTGGATGACGATTTTCACCCAATCCATAGAAATTCTCAGACGGTAGACGACTTGAAATAGTCAGATATTGGTGAGAGAAATATAGACCGCCCAGAGATGTGTTGAATCTGTGGATGCAAAATGATAGGCAATGTTATTATGTGATATAATTATATTTGTCTGATTGTTTTCCAATTCCCTCGTCTGAAGTGTTTGATTGCATTGGTAGCATTTAAATACTTGTTACAACATTGCACTCGACCCGTACCAATGCGAACAGGGGTCTCGAGTTTGATGTTGAAATCTTTGTTTTCACTCCAAAACTTAAAACGTGATTCGTTTTCATATGGAGATACATGACTAGCGATATTATGAATAAATTACACAGATATATAGGTGAGCACTTGATAACTGTTATTATGAGTACTCATGTAATCGAGGACGAGCATTCGTGTGTATGGACTTGCATATTTCGACAGAGTCATTCTTGTTTGACCTTTTCGTGTTATCAAGATTAATGGAAGACTTGCATAAAGTCACTCAGTGTACACAATAACAACGGTACATAACTGTAAAATTGTCAAAAGAGCCCCTTAACTGAATGCAAACAGATTATTTCATTTGTGACATCCAGACAAAACGGATTTTTCCTATTCCGACTTGCTCTCGTATGACAAATAAACATTGCTTCAAGTGTAAGGAAAAGCCGCTATCCTTATCTATATGAAAGGCACCGCCGATAAAATTTCTTTCCAAAAGCTTGTCTGCCGTCCAAACTTTATATAACAGTGTATGTTCATCAATACATGATGGGAGTTGTACATTTGAATTTTGATTTAGTTGGTACAGACAGTAAACTCTCACACTAAATGTTCAATCTTGTCTGGCAGTGCAAAAAATTAGAGGTTGTGCACAGTATTTCAGCATGTTCCAAGAAATCAAATAACACAAACTACTTTTCATATCAAATAAATTCATTAAAAAGGCTCAGAAAGAGCGACTTCCTAAAATGCAGGCTTTGAATTCACGACCCACTTTGCAAATATGTTACGTCTCATACAAACTGCATCAACAGACAGCACAATAAGTTTTAACAAATCAAAACTTTATGTTGGCTTGATCAAATCTTGTATCCATTATACATGTTGACAAGGACAGACGGTCAGTCATTGATTGACTTATGGACAGAATTTCAACATGACAGTTACATCGCTGTGGCTATGATTCCCATGTCTTGTAATTTTATGATTCTCTGCACTTATTAAATATGAACGAAAACATTATTTCAACGGCGCAGTTGTTCAAATCTTTTGATTTACTGTGAGATACTGATAATCAAAGATGGGACTGTTCTGTATATAAGCATCGCAATTTCGTCTATCAATAACATTGATTTATACAAATCCAGTCAATCACGAAAGCATCACATAAGTTATAAGAGCGACGGGGCAGAAAAGAACTATTTCATAAAATGTCAGTGTCAACAAATATTGTCCAGTTAAGAACTTTATCTCTGCACAGATTTTGATAAACTCAAGACTGTGACAAATTGCGCAATCTGTTGATCTAGAAACATGTGATTTGAATCTCATGATGGTCTACATGTTGACGGCAAAGATAAATGATTAACCTTGAAAAATACGCATAAAGCAATTGGACGGTTATATTCTTCATGCAAAAACCAGTCGTACGACACTGAATCCGGAATAACTATTTCGATTTACTGATATATTGTCACGTGTCTACAAAACTTTCGCAGTATTGGTCAAAATGTGTAAATTGCATTGAACACAACCACAAAGAGCGATTGGACATGGAAATGGGCTGAACGAGTTGTCAGAAGAATCAAGTGAAGCCGTAACCAATCCGGTCTTTCTTGCTAAGATTTGGAGTAAATATGCACTCTAACCTGGGAACCCCTGCTACAGTATATTTTTCTCCCTCCCTCCTCCTCCCATATGTTTGCAAAGGTAGGCCTATGGCAAGATGAACTTTGAAAAACGACAAAGGAAATAAGCTTAAGCTTATGGTAGAATTGTCCGTATAAGGTAATATGCACCTCGAAAGTGAAAGACTTAAATGTTTGTTCAAACTTTTCTCAGTGAAACTTTCAACCATTCTCTTACCAAAGCAAGAATAACAAATCAGGGGTCACCGTGCAAACTTTGGTACTACAGAGACAAATAACTTGCGATTTCTCGATATTTGAAATTCAAAATGGCCGCCATCCCTGTGTTAACTCTATGGGAAAAATTAAAATTTTCGATTTTCGAAAAACTAAGACGATGAAAACTTTTCTTTCGCCAAGAGCTTCAAAATGAGTCCCCACAAGTGGTAGATCAGGAGAAAATTGATAAAATTTGAAGGCCCGAATTTCTGTCCCCGAAGCGCGTTCTACCTTAACAGACTACAAGAACCACCCCATTTTTTACACTTCATATAAAGAGCTACTAGTAGGCTACTAGGTGCAATATCAGTTAACTCAGGGCTGTATACATTGCGTTTTGTGGAACCTGATTCATGAAAGTGCGATCGATAACACGTAAATAAAAGTTTAAAGAGAGAAAAAAATTACAGGTCTAGTATGGATTTTAGATAAATGTTGCCGTCATCTATCAGAGAGTTAAAATGACATCTGTACACCAACAAGTATGTATGAAGCCGATATTTCTATCAATGGTAAAAGTTTGCTGCCGCTGTACTATCCCATGTTTTTAGTGTACCTTTATGTTATGAGATGTGTAAAGAATTCCATTCGCCAACATGAATCACGTGATCAGGAAATATAACAGTACCATTATTTATCACCTTGACCACTCAAGTTCGCATTCCAGCGAATACATACGGGGGTGTATCACTTTACTGAATAAACATTCGGTGACGATGTAGTGGCGTAGGTATTTTTTTACCATTGTAAAATTATGATGAGTGTAAGTAAAGTGCCGTCACTACTATTACTAATTTGTTTAATACAAACAGCTATTCCACTGAGTTACTTACACAACAGTATCGGTTGATCTTCTTCTAATCTGTAATGTGAACGGTTCTTTCGTAAAATCCACTTTGTATTCGGGGAACTGTGCAACACTGGTGGTTTGTGGTGTCTGAATTGGCGGTTCGTATCTTTTCCAGCCAGGATCATAAAACTGTAAAAAAGGAATGACAATTCTGAAATTCTGTGTGATAAATGGACTGACTACAGTATCATTATAATTTCAGTACCAGAGACATGTCATTATTGCATTAACATGACACGTAGACTTACGGAATAAATTACTGACAATCTTGAGCAATCGAAAATCCACTTTGCAATGTTTCATTTTCCCTTGACCGTAATCACAGACTCTGAATACGAAACAGCGAGCTGGTGTACAGTGTGCTACTAGATTACACTTAAACCGTGGAGTTTATTTGATTTTCGCTTTTCCTGGTGTTAAACGACGACTCCCATCAATAGTGGCCACATAGTCAATTATATAACCCAATGCATAAAATTCATTTTTGCTGAATAACAACCATTTGTTCATAGTATTCATTACTTACTTTAGCAAGGGTTCTAAGTGTTCTGATATATAAGACTTATTTTTGGCATTTCCACTGCTTATTACAGACAATTTTTTCTTCAAAATTATACTCAGAAACTGACAAAGCCTAGGCTTAAGTATTATCCAATATTTCAATAAACTAATAACATTTTAACATATTTTTCGTTGTAATTATTGCCAATCCAAATGACACACCATGGCAAGTACTATAAATGTAGAGCGTGTTGCTGTTAAATATTAACGAAATGACCGACACAATGCGCACGCTGGAACCTGAAAAATATATTTTTTTATCAGTTCTATTAAGGAACTATGTATCGAGTTGCTTGCTAGAAAAACTGATAAAACAATATATATAATATAAGACTATCCAAAACACTATATGTTCATTAACCCGGGGGTCAATACGTAAGGGATAGATTTTGCGATGACAATGACCTCTATAGTGGTAATGACCCTATGTGTCGATTTATATAATTGGTGAAAGTCAATATATACTGACAAACATTAATTGTGTCCTAAGGCGATTTTTGTCGTCGGTAAATACTATATTTAAACGAGGGAAACATCGACATTTTATTTGCACCAGGCATCACAGTTGGTATGCAATGTTTATTACTCATGTATGTTGAAGTTAATAAGCAACTAACGGTGTCAGTCCGTCTCTATCGCCAGTGCTGACCCCGTAATACCTAGCTGGCAGCCATGTTGAAATCATATCAGAAATTTATGGTTCTATTCAGTTTTCAACTACCTTGATATAACATCCATATTTTGCCAGTGAAAAAGGCACACCATCGTTGTTTTCTAATACCTTTTATAAATTGCAGTCGGTTTAAGGAGCAAATTTTACAAAAAATAAGTATTTTTTAACAAAACTTGGTTAGAGTTTGCCTAGTTTCACAGGAATTTACCAACAAAGTAAACATTGTGTACCTCGCCTGCAGGCCAACAACTTAACATAACACAATAAATTTTACAAGATAGAAGGGTCTAGTGTATAGCAAACCAGAGTAAAATTAAGCCATTTTGTGCAATACGATTTTGTGCAAAAACTTTTCCGACAAATGACCGATAATCGTGCGAAGACGATATTCCGTCATTAAACACGCATACTGGTTAAGCGACAGTTAGGACGTTTTCAGTGATCCGTATTTTGAAATATTGTATTGCGTACACGATTCTGCATATAAACTAATCAAACCCTGAAATGATAACGCGCATGATACTTTGTGAGAATTTGAAACTTAAATTTTAACATATCTTCAGTGTAAACCAAGGGACCGTGGCAAAACACAGTTACGTTGCATTTAGGTTCAAAACAACTCTAATGAAATATGAAGTATCTGTTCCATGCATTTCACAAGCGTTTTACACTCACCTTGACTCGAAGTCTAGTATTCGTCTGCATTTCAATATCAAGCCTGAGTCTCCAAACTTCGCCGCCATAGATTCTAGGTGTGGATCGTCGCAGTAAGTCAAACTGGTAGCCGGAAACCGTTTTCCTTTCTTCACCGTTCAAGTTATACCCTATGTTTGCTGCCATAAAACATGATGGGGCCCTTGTTGTAGATTGGAGCCAGCAACAACCTCTCTTAAGACATCTGTACCAGTTTGGTGTTGGATCTTCCGGATAGCAATCGATTTTTTCTTCTTCCATAATCGACGGACATACTGGTTCTTCCCATCTCCATGCATAGTAGGGTGCCGTGTATTCTAAAATAAACGGCACAAGAATACCGGCCAACATAGCAATCAACAGCACGATAATCAAAATCCACACCCATGCTCGATTTTTGTCATCTTCATCCTCACCATATCTTGACGATCTTTGCGAACTTTTAGGGTTTTCGTCCGCCATGTTTGTCTTCGACGTAGATGGTCGTCGAATTTTACAAAATGGCTGTTTGCGAGACTGTAATCGCTTTGTTACCCGCCCAAGCTCATCAGAGTTAGTTAAGTATTAACCAGCATGCATCCTATAGGGTGCGTGTAAATGCCATACCTTATCAAGTTTTCCTACCACACACTTGTTAATAATTGTCTTGTGACGTAGTGCAAAAATCGTTATGGAACTTTGTACCTTGTTCAATCATGCATATAGGTGCGATACACAATAATTTATTCGATCTTGCGCCACAAAATCTGTTTGATTCAAAACTTCGGTAATTGTCTGTTACATTAACGAATTAACAAGATGACGAATGGAATGTTGTCCTAGTGCATCAAAGATATGTATATATGATTTTTTTTTATTTCTACAATGTCTGAACACCCACATAAATATTAAACTGTCGAGATTGCATACCCTGATAGTGACAGCATAGCTAGGATTGTTGTCATGAGGTCACAGTTGCTAGTTGTGCAGTGACAGGCTTCACTCGCAGACCTGACTAGCCTACACTGGTATTCATACCGCCCACAACTTTTCACCTTTGATGCTTCATAGTTTAACAGTTCAAATCTTTGATGCCTGTTCTCGATGTTTTTTCTGTTTCCACAAATAAGATGCCTGAAGTCAGATAAACTTTTTGATGCTCATTGTGTAGCGGTTGTTGTCACTTTATTATACGTATTTTTGACCTTAAAGCAAAGCCTTGATGATTGGTAAAATATGCCATACCCCTACTGGCGTTAAGTTGACATTAACAGTCCTGTGATGTCAATGATAGGTCTTTGAAAGACCCCTAAAACTAATCTAACGAACGAAGGACAGCACAAACGACTGTCATTATTTACTGTAAATTACAGAATTTATTCTCCTAAGCAGCAGCGGTCTTATATGCTCAATTTCACACACACAGACAACAAACCGCTATACTTCAAACATGTTTGTATGCTTAGAGCTGGCGTAGGTTGTATTGTGACATTCCATACCTATGATGTCATTTGGTTTGTTCATGTTATCTCCTCCATAGAAAGAAAAATCACGGGAAATGATGTCATATTTTGTGGCATGTCATATTTTGTGTTATAGGACGCTATTTGAACGGGACAGATACAAATAATCCCGCATTTCACGAGATCGGGAATCAATATTATTAGAGACTTGGAACCATGCATGCAGCAACTGCATATACCTGCGCCATACCTCTGTCGTGATGCGGTTGCTGTCACTTGATGAAAGCACAGTGAATGCCGGGCGGCTTTGTTTAAAAACAAGGAACTGCAATAAAAGCCGTAAAATGAAATGCAACACTACACCAAGGTAAATATTACATTTTAATAATGATCCTGGGTACAAGGCGCAGATGACAAAATTGGTCGTGAAAAAGACAAGCGCGTTTTTTCCAGTAGAAGCAGGCGGGTAAATGTTGGACGTAACCATCACAGGCGCTCCTTAGCTGGGTAGTCTGCTAAATAGATCGATTTTCGGCTCGATCTATCGATCCCGTAGTCGATATGCCCGCCACTGCAACCTAAATACTCCCGGCAGTATTTAGGTTGCAGTGGCGGGCATATCGACTACGGGTTCGATAGATCGAGCCGAAAATCGATCTATTTAGCAGATTACCCAGCTAAGGAGCGCATGTGGTAACCATACAGGCATGTACGTTGGAGACACTCGCTCTGTGAATTTAGCTAAACCAAAAGGATAGATGTCATTTGTCATACTTAGCATTGGACAGTCTGAACAGTGGACAGCCAATACAGCGAATAGTAAGAGAGAAAAGCATGTTGAGCTTCTGTAAGATGGGTGTTGTGCAACATTGACTCTGCCACCAATATTCAAAGTGTGTCCAGGTTCCAGGGTAAGAAAAATACACCAGTTCTGATTTTGGTGACGCGACGGTAGTATCGGGGACACCAGGTCACAGCAATGCCTTAGTGCTTACAGAAAGACAACAATTATTATCTCTCATGCCTTGATATCATTAATGGCACTTATTCCTTTTACAAAACATTACTGGAGAAAGTGAACGTTGCTTGTTGGTTGGTCAATAACATTATCAAATACCTCAAGTGTAAACCATAAGAAATTTCTTAATTAGACTGTCTGAGATAGATTTAACCAAAAAATTCAACATTGCCCTCCTAAATACATTTTATCCTTCTTTAAAAAACAAGTACTCTATTTCTCATTTTTAATCCATATGGTTTAGAAATATAGGAAACACATCGGAGATCATTACCTCACAGAAGAAACTTGTCCGTATTATTTATTCCACAGCAGTCCAATGCTAATTTACAAATTATTCTTGGTATACTCAATACTTGGAGGGCCTTCTTTTTTTATAGGGAGGGGGCAAGTGGAAATCGATCGGGAGTCAGGGTGAGGTTTACAAAACGGTTATGAAGGGGTCAAAATTTACAATTGCAGTTTGGGGAGGTTATATTTTACCAAAAAATATATAGAACTGTGACATTACTAAAATAAACCGAAAACTGAATAAAATTGGAATAGAATATGGTTTATTCTGTGTGAAGTATGGGAACAATTTGAATAGGATCCTATCAGCAACAGTGCTGATTGTAATGGTAAACAAACAAAAAACTGCACAAATCCCGGCTTGTAGCTTAGTAGGGATAGAATATACTGGCTCCTTGATCGCAATGGCACTTCTGGCCTTAATAAAACGGCAAATAGCCAACAAGATTATTATTATATTTGATATTTATGTAAAGTAAAGTAAGCCTTTATTGAAATCGTATCCCAGTTGGGATCTTGATCATAAAGTACAATAAAGGTTTTGCAAAAACAACAATGGAAGAGTATATATATATATATATATATATATATATATATATATATATATATATATATATATATATATATATATAATATCTATACATGAGGTCAACATATTAAAGGTTCATAAATAGTTTACTTGTCTGAGTTTAAAACATGTATGTATGTATTTTCCCAATTCACATAGTGATGCTTTATCTGTCCTTGAAAAGATGCTTATAAGGTCTTGTGTGCCTCTGAATGCGTTTTTACAAATGTTTAGTTTACTGAAAAAAATCATGTCTAATGTCTGTGTAGCCTTTGCAATGAAAAAGACAATGTATCTCATCTTCTACTTGTTTGTTTTGGCAAATTGGGCATGCTCTGTCTATGACATCAAGGTTTCTATATCTACCTGTTTCTATGTGTAGTATGTGTGCACTAATGCGTAACTTGCACAGGGCTGATCTGTGATCTGGGTTTTTTATAACATGAAGGTAGCTTTCGAGAGAGAAATCTTTTTTCAACTCTCTGTATGTGCGAAGTTTATTTTTATGGTGCCCTTGTCTGGTATCATCATGAATCAATTCAAATGCACATTTTTCAAATAGCTGTTTAACTTTTACATTGAAATTAGTTTTAAACTGTTTGTCATTTTCTATCTTTACATTCATGGCATCTCCAATATTTACGAGCAGCAACGATTGTTTAATACCTGACACCCAATTATCTGTATGTGTATTGTCCAGTTGACAACCCAGATCATAAGCCTCACGAGTCAGTGTTGTATGAATGAATAGATCAATAAAACGTTATTCTAAAGCAATTACTTATGATGACATTTACAGTTCAGAGACGTATATAATGGTGCTCAAAAGTAGTCCGAAGTAGTCTAGATCAGCTACCCTGGGGTGAATTTCCCAAGGCGCGGCCTAGCGTTTCGGCTGCATTCACAAACACCTCTGGGAGAGGGCGGGAGCATCCCCAAATATTTCTTTGATTTTTTCAAATGCCCGTAACAAACTCAAAATACGTTCAAAGGCTCCTTCTTCTGGTTTCCGAAAATTTTGAAATCCCCCAAAATGAAACTGGTCTGATTTTGAAATGGACAGATTTTTCGGTGTGTGTGTGTGTGTGTGTGTGTGCGTGCGCGCGCGCGCGCGTGTGCATGTGTGCGTGTTTGTGTGTGTGTGTGTCTCTTCAGGGAAGGACTGCGCTGTTTTGACATTTTCTCTTGCAGGAAAACTTTCATGTACAACAAAAAATAAAACAGCGATCACATAAAAAAAGCTTTGGAAACAGGTTGATTCCCCTCGTTTGTCAAGAAAACAATATATAAAAGGAACATTGGCTTTACCTTTTGGCCGATTTTTCAGTACATTTTTTCAGCGTTCCAACTGCAGTATCTTGTTTTACTCCCAACAGCAAGCTTAGGCTGCGTTCACAAATAACGATAGGGGGGGCTGGAGGAATCTCGATTGAAATCTTTTTTTTTCAGATCCCCCTAAGTACCCTAAAAAAATTTCAAATGCCCCCCCTCTATATGGTCAAAATTTTTCAAGTCCCCCCAACTATCACAGGCCCGCATATTTGTAGAGGATGTGAGCGCAGAAAAAATAAACATGTATTGCGCCGTTCTGCTCACAGGTGTTCAACATTAGCACTTTGTATAGTCATATTCCCAAGGCAAGTTCTTTAAATGCATCAGTGAATTTTTTAGATTTTTTGGTCTAAATGCCAACTTGAGTTAATCCAAGTCCGGCCAGGTCAATTGCTCCTGCCGCAAAGCACACAAAATGACGATCATTAGAGAGTAGGCAAATTGTGAATTCTGGCTAATTGCCATATTGTAAAAAACTGAGCACAGTGACCTACCGAAAATTTGTTTCAAAAGTACAAGACATATATGAATTAGATGCTACTCGAAAATGACAATACTGGAAGTTAAAATATTCCATCAAATAAATGTTTTAATCTGTGAAATTTTGAGTGTAATAATTGCGAATTTGGTTAAAAAATAAATAATTCCATTTGGTCACATATTTTTTCATTCAGTCTTTACTCTTCAAATTTTTACTTCTTTATTATTTTATGACAAAAATGAGAAAATATAGAAAATCAAGCATGGTGACCTCATCTTTTTTCTGTAATATTTGATATTCTCATATGCCAGAATTCAAAAATTTCCATGTGTTCTTCCATGTGCTGCTCTCTGGCCTGATCTTGTGTGACAAGTATGTTTCACTGTCATGAGCGTCATTTGACCCAAACTCTTTCTTCAACTACCATTTACATCAGAGTCAGAGCTATCTCTGTCACTGTTCAGGTACGTATGCAGTAACAGTGACACTGCAGTAGCAGAGCATTAATTATAGTGACACTACCCGTAGGCAGTAGCTGTATTAACTTTGATAATTTTGACAATATTTTTGTTGTTTTACAACAGTTAACGTTGTAAAACAACAAAAATATTGTCAAAATTACTGCGTTCTTGTTCTACTCCTTACAGCATGTTGAATTGTTCAGTATTCAGCTTGCTATCACAGCCTATGTATGCGTACCATACATTTGTATCACTGACAACTGACTGTCAATCTGGACTCCAATTAAATTATCACCAAATACATATTTATATGTACAGGCTTTGTCGACAAACTAAATATTGTGTGTTTGAGCATACTAAAGGGAGATGGCAAGAAACTGTAGTTGTTATATTGCATAGAAATATTGCAGAAATCATTAACAGTTGCAGCTTCTGCCCTGTTACTAGGCTCAAGTTTGTTTTTTTACGACAAATCACACATATTTAGATTTTTTCGAGATAAAAGTCATGAAATGTGACAAAATGCTTCTAGATTCTGTTTAATTATTACTAACATTACAACATTTGGATGACATCAAAAATGGTATTCATTTTACATTAAATTACCTACAAAAACTTGGACTTGGAAAATGTAAAACACAAAAGGGAACCAAAAATTTTCAAGTCCCCCCCTACAGGTAGAGCAAAATTTTCAAGTCCCCCCTCTACTACCCCCAAAATTTTCGAATCCCCCCTGAATTCCTCCACCCCCCCCAACCGTTTTTTGTGAACGCAGCCTTAGCTAGAATAACAAATGTTGGCAAAATAAATACGGTTATGTAAAGATGGTAATCATTATAATTGATTAAAAATGAATTCTAGTCCGGACGAATCAAATTTTAAACAATAATAATGTTTACTGTAGGCTACAGATATGGCTGCGTTGATAAGTTAACAACTGGACTTCTCATCACACCTCAGGAGTTACCACAGGGTCTGGTCAGCAATATTCGCCTAGAAGTTATGAATATGATCAATAAATGTCTTGTATGAAACTACTTTTCATTATACAAGCCTTACCTGTGTCTAGTGTGTGCCTATTACTTTACCCTAGCTATCTCTGTATAGTATTTCAAAGAAAACAGTCCATATCTGTTAATTGCCCCCCCCCCCGATCCCCTTTATTAATTTGTTCTGCCGATCACATATGCCTACATATCTACTACATATCTATTGTACATATCTACTTCTCAGGCATATGTACACACGTCTACACATGGGCCGCATAGTCCCAGAGCTGAATAGATCACAAGTGACTGTGGTGAGGCTTTCGGCCTCACACTTCAACCCCGGGCCTTCGATCGTCTATCGCCCAAGCATAGCTGCAGTGTCACCGAGTTGCCTAAAATGCCGGCCTAAAGTGCAAATGCGCATTAAACTCTAGGCCTCGCTTCGGATAGATATCTACGCAATATTTCCAGAGCCCGATGTAGGGACACGTAGACACAGGCACTTGACCTGTCGCTTCGCGATCAGTACTGATTCACCGTAGAGAGAAAAGCTCTCTACGGTGAAACAGTACCGATCGTAGAAGCCTATCCCGAGAAGTGAGAAGTGTGATATTATTAGGAGTGAGTTAGGGGGTTCAATAAGCGGTCAAAATGGCTACCAGCATTCGAGCTGTAACGTCGTTCTCCAATAGTATTTGTCGTTCGTTGCCTTCACGACGACTCCTCACTCTTCCAAGATACCTTCCTGAAATTCACAATCTAAGGAAGGTGAGTAGTTCCGGAGAACCGGAAGATTTAATCGTCGAATATGTTGACGGCAGTGATGATCCTAGTCACGACTTCGGTGTTATAGCCGTGTTGGGTCTGAATCGACCAAAAACAAGAAATGCTATCAGTAAAAAAATGGCAATCATGTTTCATGATGCACTGCAGACTTTAAAATTTGACAAGAGTGTGCGCTCTGTAATCATCAGAAGTACGTCTCCTGGGATGTTTTGCTCAGGCGCTGATCTGAAAGAACGGGCCAAAATGAAACCGAATGAAGTTGGCCCCTTTGTAGCTTCGGTACGGGGATTACTTGCCAACCTGGAGAATTTACCCATGCCAGTTATTGCTGCTATCGACGGGCTTGCATATGGAGGAGGGTTAGAAATGGCACTGGCTTGTGACATCAGGGTTGCATCTGCTGAAGCTAAAATGGCATTAACAGAAACGAAACTGGCCATCATTCCAGGCGGTGGAGGAACACAGCGTCTTCCCAGAGCCATAGGTGTCAGTCTAGCAAAGGAGATGATATTCACGGGTAAAGTCATCGATGGAGTAGAGGCGCAGAGAATTGGACTTGTGAATTATGCTGTGGAACAAAATGAAGACGGTGACGCTGCATATCAAAAAGCTGTCGATGTAGCTAAAGCTATATGTCCAAATGGACCTATTGGTGTAAAAATGGCTAAAATTGCCATCAATAAAGGAAAGGAGGTTGATTTGCAATCTGGTCTGGCCATCGAGGAAGCCTGTTACGCTCAAGTTATTCCCACTAAGGACAGACTCATAGCGCTGAAGGCATTTGCAGAAAAGAAGAAACCGATCTTCACAGGGGAGTAATCTGGGTCACTTGGTGCATAACATCCAATTTGACACAGTCAATTTTTGCGTAATTTGTCCAAAAGTTTATTTTCTCAGAATGGCATATTGATTGGTCAAATTATGACAAATTTTATACTTGGGATTTCTATGAACATTCTGGCCAAATGTTACATGTAAAGGGAATAATTTGCCAGTCTTTGTTTTAGGGATTTTTGTTTGATGGAAGGACTCGACTCTCAAGATTATATTCTCATATCATGCCTGTAAGTAGTCCTATCATTGATATCTGGCAACTGACCACCTGTCAAATCTCAATGAGAAGATTAGATTAATGAATTTTTGAATAAATGCTAGAATGGACAAAATAATAACAAATTGTGGTGATTTTTCCTGTTTAACTTTATTAATTATTCCAAGTATTATTCAAAGCTTTCTATGTAATTTGTGTTGAAAGAAAATGCCACAGTAGAGTTGGAACACTGTTGTCATCAACTTCATTACAGTCAGACTCACTGGTCATTGTTCAGGTAGACGAAGGCATTCCCAATACTCCTAAAAGATTAGATATTACCAATTTTTTACAACTAAATTATTTTGAGTGTTAAGTTATATATTTCAAAATAACTGTGCATGTTTAGATTAGCTTACATTGGATGGACATCTTATCAAATAAAACTTTGGAAGTGGTTTGAACCGTTAGGTTCGTCGATCATTGGGTGTACGTTATATTACAAAGGCTAAATGCAAACATAGAGAGAAGATAGACTTTTCAATGATATGGATTATTCTAGTGAAATTACAAAGCAGGTTATTCAGTGACCATCTCAGACTGTATTAGAGGTTATAAAAGTGAAAGTAAGGGTACAGAGTTTAAGACTCAATTAGTGAATTTTATTTGTTGGTGACCGGAGAAAATTTGCAAACATTCAAACTATTTTAAAACCAGAGCCTTTGTGTGTATCTCATAAACATTACAAAATTAACATAAGTAACTCTCATAATATCAACTTCTTTGGGACATTATTAAGAAAAATTCAACAACTGTTTGATTCCCTGTATTTGTTTGCTTTCATCCCTTGTGATGTCGTTTTAGTTTCACACCTCATGTCAAACCACAAATCTGAGTTTCATTAAGGGACTGGTCAGTCAGTTTCTTCGGCCTGGGGGGTGGGGGTGGGGGGGGGTGGGCGCAGTGGATTATTTTTTTTCCATGTCAAAAAGTGGCTGACCCCCCATCCTAACTTTCAAAAACAGGGTGACCCTCCCATTCCAACTTTCGAAAACAGGGTGAACCACACAGACTACCAATTAATTGTCAGTTGCCTTCTCATCATTATAGTACACTCCATAGAATCAAAGGAAACCTTTTATGTCCGAAGTGTCAACACATGCATGAGTAAATTCTCAATATCTTATTTGGCTTGTATATATCGGAATACATTACATCAACAAATCAAAGTCAAAACCAGCCACAGTTCCTTTAGGCACTTCCTTACAATTCTACTCACACAAAACTAGTTTATAGTATTTATTTACCAAATTAACCATACGTTATTCAACACTTTATTTATGTTCTATTTATCTTTCTTTTCCTTTCTTATCGTGTTTCTTTCTTGTTACACCACCCTCCAACTAGTTGAGTTTTTTGTAATTTTTTAAAGCCTCAACTTAAAATGGCTCTTGGAACAGACTTGAATAGCATTTGCCATTTTCAGTTTCCGTTTACCCTTCACCACAGCACAGATGTATATTTATTTCTGTACAGTAAATATTTGTTATATTAAATTGGGTAATACTGATGATGATGATGTCTGAATATGACATCCACACTGACAAGAACAATGCCACTGAAATGAAAGTTGGATTCTTTTGATAAAACTCTTCAAGGGCTCGAAATTAGCGGTAGTCCCGCGTCCACAGACTACCAACTTTTCCCTTGGGCTACCAAAGTCCATGAAATGGTAGCCCACACAGACTACCAAAGCCTGGGACATGAAATACTTGGCGTGCGATGTCCGTCACTTTCGGACGAGCTAAATGCAGTCAACATGCAGTTTCATTTGTTTGAAGCAATTATCCTTTCATCCGTGAAGAGTATTTTCTGGTGACTATTACAATTTTCACTGCTATGTTGTTGTCTCCACAAGATGCAGAGTGGTTGATACAAGAATGTCGAGTTGCTTTTCCGTGTGCAGTCTTTGCATGCCAGTTCACACTATGCTGTTGATCAGCAGCATACAAGACGTACTTGTGTCAAGTTTTTGGGTTTTGATGCGGAAATTTCACAAAACTGTCACTTCTATATCAAGAGATTGTGTAATCAGTTTGATTTGAAATAGTAATATAAAACACTGTGTCAGTTAAGTTTCACTGTCTTTTCTATGGTTGTCGATCAGTATCACTCTATTACGTTCTGTGTAGAGAAACTCGGGTGTAACAAGGCATGCCAGTTCATAAAGATCATGAGAATATTTTTTTGCTGGTTTTCTTTACTCAATTTACAATTTCTTTGGATGTATAAGCCGATTTTGAAAGTGATAGAAAGTGTTAAAAATGTACATAAATTAGCATAAATTAAGCGTTCGTGACTCATAACATGGGGTTTCTCGAGTTGAAGCCCCTAGTTTTACTGCTATTTTGTGTTGCTGAACCGGGGCTTATACTCGGACGCGTACAGTATCCCTAGACTAAATATTCATGGACTACCAGCCATTGTCACTGGGCTAGGACGGGGCTCTGAAAAATATGCCCGAAGAGCACGGTGAAATATGCAACCGATGATGACATTTGTGGCTGGCACAATGCATTTTATGCAAGTATGAGCCCGTATGAGAACTTAAAAAACACACTGATCCGCCCTTTTGGGCATTTCAAAAACATGGTGATTCCCCCTATCACCAAAGTCAAAAACAGGGTGATCCCCCCCCATGAATCCCCCCCAGGCTGAAGAAACTGACCAGTCCCTAATTACCAAAAAGTTTCATGAAAGTGTGAAAGAAGAAAAGGAAAGCAAACAATTTACAGAGACATACATGGACAATAACTTGCTCTTATTTACAAACAAGCAAGCAGCAATTCACGTTTATTCACAACTCCAACTGAATATATTTTTATACATTTGCAAATGTAATGAACAGTGCAAGAACACCGTGTAAAACATCTTGGCTTGTGCGACAGTGAAGAGAGTTTCCCATTTACTACTGAAATAAGCCAAAATACTAAGAAGACAGGGCTCGAAATTAACTTTTTAGCCTGGTAGTCCACTTGGGCTACCATTTTCTGAAGTTGGTTATCTTCAAAGTGGAACTAAATATAAAAGAACAAGATTTTTAGGGGTGCGTCACAGGTCCTCAGAAGGATATAATACCGCTGTTTACAGGATTGACTCACCTATTTTAACAAGTAGAGGTAATAAATTGAAAGCAGGGTTATTTGGTTGGAAATTATCATGGACCAACGTGAGCTGTCTCATATCGGCTACCAAATACTTGAGAGCGTCTTCTATCACTTTGTTGTAATGTCACAAAAATATATTTGATAAAAGCTTGATAAAAGTGAATTTCTAACATGGTGTATTTCAAATACAGTGTTCGGGTATGGGATACATTATGCTGGACCAAGTTCAGGGGCCTGATGTTCCAAAACACTCTAGAAAGGACCACGAGTGTAATCTCTGACCATCTCTCACTGATAACAATGCTGAATTGATACTTGGTAGAAGTTCTTTGTTGCCGAAATAACCAAAGGGTGTGAGTGTTACTTATGCCATGCAGACAACAGTTGTCATCATCCAAACACTTTGATTTTCAGTTTTTACTTGTTGTTCACCATTCAGAATTCGTGTCTTCTAGAATATAATCCTGGCTTTAGCCAATCACATGTCTAGATTCAGACAAGGCATATGATAATTTAGAAATTGTAATAAAAACACAAAACATGAACTTGTCACAAGCGACCTTGTAAGACATTTGTTGGTAATCCTGATTTCTTTATGGTATAAGATCTTAATTCCAAAAACCTTTGCAAAGAAATCGTCATAAGGAAAGCAATTAAATCAACGATTTGCAATATTTCCTTTTTATCTTGCATTTATCATTCTATCTTTCAGTAAGAAAAAAACATACACTACTCACTAAATTATCAAATTATTGCATATTTTCAATGCATAGACGGGTTTGGATGAAGCCAAGGGTATTTTTTCCCTGTCTGTTAGTGTATGTGTCAATTGGTGCATTATACCCTGTATGGTAACAAACCAGTATAATTACAAAATCAATCATGTGCAATGTTGTCAACCCTTGTAAAACATGCACCAATAGGTTCATCTGAAATGTCTTTGGTTATAAACTCATTTAAACTTCAGTGTGTCAGGACAATCGTACTAAGCCATAGTCTACATCATAGTCTACATCATACCACATGAAACTCGCAAACAAAGACAAACAGCACAGCACAGATAGACAACAAACGAGTACCGGTACACACAACTAAGTCAAATCCGTAGAAGAGAAATATGTGGACCTCCGGTAAAGACAATTGATCCAGAAGTAATGGTAGGTGTTTCGAAAATGGTAAGCACATTTTGCCCCATATGTGACAACCAGCATATACCAATCTGTAAGTCGAGACAGGAAGAAGTGGTTTTGATCTAGACAAATGTCACCTGTACCATCAGCCTGAGTGATCATTTGTTTAAGTGATACATCATACTTATCTATCAGTTTATGACACCTGTCAAAAAAGCATTTGAATGAATTTAAACGGTAATTTTCATTTGATTTTTGCAACCTGTTTTAATGCCAATGTTCTGGGTCAGTATCGTCTTAGTAACTTAGAATAATTTAAACGTTTTAAATACATTCAAGCAATTATGGAGATTTAATTCTTAAAAATTCATGTTGATTTTTCTCTGTCCATAATTCTGTTGTGGATATTTCTTCTTGGGTTTTATTATGGGCAACCAACGGCAAAATGTGTTACCAAACATTTTTCTTCGTCTTTTAATACAATAGTTGTCTTTCAACTATTCCACAACTACTCAACAGGTTGTTTTATAACGTTTCTTGTGCATCTACCATCACACCAGAGTCTTCCTGGGGAAAATATGCTAATGTTTTTAGGTAGACACGTCTATGTTTTTAGATAGGTATTTCATGTGTCCATGCACTGCTCTATGCGTATAAAAAGCCAAGTAAGTGGGTACAGATCCTAAAGTAACAGTTGAGATCTACTCACACTCTTCAAATTTGAAAACAACTTTTATTCCGTTTCTTAACATCAACAAAAGGAGCCTTTTCTGTCAAAATATCATATATAGTTACAGAGAGTATACACAGGTCATACGATGTACAATACTGTTTTCCTAGACAGGGTGAACACGCCTTGTAGACTGTTATCACAGCTGCATTGCTCACACATTTGCTGCTTTCATGCATCATTGGGTACAGCAAACCTGCATATTAAGGGGGCGCTGCACCCAACACAGCATATTTTGCTGAAAAATAACTTTTTTGCAAATATTTACTCAATTTTAATTAATGTGTTAAGCCATTGGTTGGGTTCACCTTGTAGCTTGTCAAGCAGTAGAAAATTGTGTGATAAAGAAGTGTTAATTTATACAAATGTATGCAAATCACCCAATTTCCTGGCTTCTTTTTCCTCCCAATTTCAAAATTTCCAAAGAATTTAACTCCACTCTGGCTAGGTCAAATTATCTGAAATTTTCACATTATGTTCTTTAAATGCTATTTAACAAAACGACTACTTTGTTTGGCAATAAAGTTCTTACATTTTGAAAAAGAGGCATTTTAATTTTGCTTATCATGATTTTAATTAATTTTTTAGAGTGTCAGTCCTACCATTTTAGAATGAGGATAGATAATGCCAAGTAAAATAGTCGTTTTTTCTACATATACTCTTCTTTCAAGTGAAATATTACATTTCAGAAAATAGTGTCAATTTTTTTACTTAAATTTATTTTTATCATTAATACCAAAATTGAGGTTTTTTACCCCAATAACACACCCACTTCATCCTTTAAGTAAACTACTGCTTCCATACTAAACTTTAGAGTCTCTGCTTTTTGAAAATATATGGTATGAGCGGGTTTCCTTGTCATCTTTGATGAGAAATATTGCTTTGAAAAAAACTGTGTTGGCAACATGCACCTCCACCTTAAAATGTTGTTCCTAAGTAGGCATTGGTAATTTTCATTTAGGGAAGGGAACCTCAGAAGACTGATCATATTGCTTGTTTTTAATCAAAATATTTCTCCATATATTCTTACCACATCTAGACTGCCGATCGACAGTCCCTCGAAAAAAATACATACGTAGCAGGTGCCGTGGAGGTTAGTATTATTGTCCCCACAAGCGAAGACCGAAGCCTCGACAACTTCGCAAGCCACGGGTGTTTCTTCGGGTGAAGACCCTCCCTTGTCTACCCAGGGAAACTGCAAAAGTGGCTGTTGACAGTCTCAACCACACTGCCATTATGATTTCGTTTATGTTTATTGTTTGTGTGTGCCATTTGATGTTTTTGTGAATGTTGACGATTCAGAGGAATCTGCCATGCAACTTCTATCAAATTTCCGAATTGTGCATCCACAGGAATACCAAATGGTTCATCCAGATCTACAATGAGCAAGTTTTGGAACACTCATGAATATGCAGCGCAAACTTTAAATGCAATAGACAGTGGATAACTGAATACATGTAATACCAAGAATGCATTCTCCCAACCAGAGTCCCTCCACACACTGTTTGCCAACCAATGAATGGTGGAGGAAGTGGAATGAGGCACCTGCTATGCACAGTATAAAAACTCTTGATGCTAATACCAGCTGGCCAGAACGACTTCAGCATCCAGTGAAGTGTGATGTCGCCATTGTCGGAACTGACTGCTTGCCATGAATTACACCAATGTGAGTGACGTTGTCTATGCGATGTCTGTATGAGGGAGATTTCAATACTCCAGTGGACCTAAATAGCCAAGGCTTAAAGGACCGTCTCAGATTGTCGCAGAAGTTCAAAAAGCGAAATTTATTCGTTTAGGGGGGGAGGGGGTTTGACCTCCATTCAATTAGTGAACTTCACTTTCGCACATTTATTTTGTGATCACAAGTTTTCGTGTGTTTATTTTAAATTAAAGAAAAACTGCACACTCGTGCCAACAAATTTGTAACTGTTTCCATCTTGTTTGTGCCCCAAACACAATTTACCGATAGGAACATTGTATCCTAAACATTTCATTCATCAAATTATACAAACTCGAAAAGTATCAGTTTTTTAAAAATGTGCAATTATAAGCGTCTGCTCTAACCACTAAATGTCTTTATTCTCACTTGTTATGCACCTGGTCATAGTCGTTTTAATATGATTGAACATGCCTGGGCCCCTTGTCAAAGTTTTTCGCTTATTTACCGCCCTTACCAAGTACAAATTGCGTGTTCACAAAGACAAAGAACAGCACAAGAGATGCAAAAAGGGAAAGTAAAATAAAATGAAACTTTTATGCGGTAAAATGCCCTGTTAGTACTCAAATCTGATCGTTTACTTTAATTGTAATGTGACGGGGAATACGTCTTTAGTAGCTATAGCAAAATGCAACATTGTCTCTCAGGCAGACAATGAACATTTTGCACTTTTGAAGTTTCGTTTAGAGGGAGGGGGGAGGGGGTTTTGATCTAAACGAAGAAATTTCGTTTCTTGAACTTCTGCGACAATCTGAGACGTCCCTAAAACACGTTTGTTTCGTAAAGAACGTTCTTCAAGCGGACGTAGTTGGAATGAGCTTCGGTGGATTCAAACAACCCTTTCGGACTGTGAGTACTTTACGCGTTTCAAAAAGCTTTACCGAACTTGATTAGTGGATTTTTACTGGCCCATATTTGCTATCCACACAACCTGTATTTGGCTATAGCAGAGAGGCACTTGTTAGTCATTTTGCTGTTGTTGTTTGTATGGCCAGACAAATAAAAGGTTTGCATATGGCTAGGTTCTACACCAGTGATATTTGCTCGAGTTATATGTTAATACAGAAATATTTTACTTTGCATCGCGCTCGCTGTTGAAGCTATAGCTAACAGCAAACTGCAAGAAGTCAAAAAGCTAAGCTAAGTTTGTTTTTCTTCTACGTTGACGTTTTATAAATGTTTATTGCGCCATGCATGGTAAGGTTTGGGGAGTCTGCATTGCAGACGGTCACATATAATGCTTTTCAGTTTTATGATAGTCAGTTGCACCTGTGATATTGTTTCATTGGTTTTGATTTTCAATTTTGCATATTGGCGCCTGAAACTTGCTTCGAACATGGGAATGTGGGTTCTGGGTAGATCTCAGCGGGTAGTCAAGATGAAGCACATTATATAGCTCGTGCCTTCAAATACTTGTCATGATAGGTTTCGTCAGCCTTTTTTGTACCCCTGCACCAATTACCCCGACACATTTTCACCAGTTCAAACTCCCAATCATTTGTTTCCTGGAGTTTAAAGTGATTTACTACAACGACATAATTTGCTATGCATAAACAGTATTAAAAGCGGAATTCGTTGTCTATGCAAAAAGTGATTTATGTGAAGTAGTAGTATGGAGAACAACGCTTCTATTGAAACACTGCATTTTAAAATATTCATTCACAGATGAACTTTTATAAACTTTTTTCCAGGTATGCAATGGCATCAACCCACAGAAGAAATGGATCCAATACACTAATACAGAAAATGAGATCCAGAATTGAAACCTAAACAATACACGACTCAATTTAATAAAGTTTCATACATTTTTACGTTATTGGCTTTTCTATCAGGATGATGTTGATGAATCGGGGAAAAGACTGGCTTTTACAAATTTGTAAGTTATTTGGTCTATGCTACTTTAGCAAAGGGGCATAGCACAAAAACTGAAAATTTGTGAGTATATATAAGCAAGACTTTGGGCAGGGAACCTGGGGTAAACCATTGCAAATTTTGGGGTGTCCATTATACAGATGCTGAACCAATTTGATAAAGGAGTAAATAAGAGTAAAATTGTACCAAGATTCTTCCATATCAAGTGTATTTTGGGGCTGATCAATTTCAATATGGGGCATACGTGTGTATACACAAAGGCTAAAGTGTTCAAAGTTGAGGGCTGTATCCATGCTAAAAATTGGGTTGCTATGGCTGTTCCATTCATCCCATTGATGTTACAAATTTGTGTAGGGATACTCCATTTTTGTCATGGTTACAATCGGGAATCTAAATACTCATCACCAAAACTAGTTTCTGAAGTATTATTAAATATTTTATTTTCTGAATTTGCTACAAAGTGTCAGTGACGCTAGGCGCCCCATTCTGATCAGAATATTGAGGAGTCTTGTACTGTAGAGCAATTTTAGTAGACCCAGGGGTTCTCTCTATTTGGAGGTTGTGAAGATCTTGACAGGGCGTAGTCAGACTGTTTGTCGCTTTTGAAAGCCACAGATTTCTGAAAAGAAAACCATAAAAGGTGATACAAATATCTACATGAATACAATGTTGCCAATTTATTTTAATCTACATAAATACGTCTGACCAAACCATAGTATATTGAATCAATTAAACAAATTTATAAGACCATTATTGGTATGTAGATTGTATAACATGGGAAGTCTTTTCATTTTTGGTTAGACCCTGGACATACAACTGATACAAAGTATTCACCATTCCAAAAATTTCAAATGCCACCAAATATATTGTATGACCTTGCCAGTCAAATTCAAAAACTCTCTGCTAACTTCTTTACAAAAATTAGAATTTTCTGCAAAATGGAGAAAATCGCTAAAAAATTTATTTCACCACTGTCTGTCATATACACCCAAGGTCAACTGACTGGTTCCTGAGGCTCATTCACTCTCTTTTGTGACTGACATGTTCATTTGAATCAAAGTCCAACCTATGATCCTACAAAATACCATACATGCAGTTTTCAGTTTATGCAGTTACATACAAAAGACAGAGTATGACTATCTACACTGATATTGAAATATTGTAAACTGGGAGATAATAATAAATGGGTAGTTACTTTCCTCATTTGAGTTTCAATTCTCTTAAGATAAATCCTGTCATGTTTTAGGATTCCCTCAGAATGTTTCACCTTTCAAATCTCTTGACCAAACTATATTTTTTGAAGCCTCTTCTTATTAATTTTCTTTACAAGTATTGACACCAAAGAAGTGGATCCATAACTATAAATTACCTACAATTTTTTGATTTTTACCCTTGAAGGTTGCCTAATTTCTGCTTCACATGTTGGCAATAAAGTAAAGTATCCAAAAATTATTTAATTATATCCAATAAAAATACAATTAGATATTACTGTAAAAGTTTCAAAATTACTGTAAAACAACAACAAAAGTCATGGTCTGCAGGTACTACAAATGCCATACTTTTGGAATGAAAGTTTGACCAACTGAAGTGGTCACCTGTTAAGGAAAGCCAACATAGAAAAAAATCAGTCTTTTGTTTGACAAAACAGGTCTGACAAATTTCTCTAATTTTTATTACACTATTATCTACGGCTGACAACACTAACCAGAAGAATTAACAAAAGTGCCATCTTTTCTCTCACTCAAACTTTTTTCAAACTATTCAAAATGAATGAAGAAGAAACATGGTGTACTTGTAAGTACATTTTCAAAATTTACAAAATTTATTAATTTGTCTACACATGGAAAACATGAAAGACTTCACAAAAGAATCATGGGATATCTTCAGTGCTGTGTGATTAGGACTTGGTGGGCCAGACACAGTGAGGTTACCCACAATGCTCCTTGATTTGTACATACAGACACTGTTTGCTAAAGGCCAATTCAATTTTATTCATTTCTGAACAATTTGAAACCTAGAATGTGATTTTAAGATTTGTTAAAAGTGCTCCAAAATCACCAATTATGTCTAAAATTCAAGCGTATATTTAATAAGAAGCTAATGTTTTCAGGTGCTAAAAATTGTACACCTTTCAATGTAAATTTATCAGCAGCTGTTGAAATATGAACCAAAGTGTCATGTGTACAGAAGTAATTTGCTTCAATTCAATGAGTGATTTCAGTGTGTACAGATCAAAGAAAGTGTAGGTATCAACACTTCTGTGCCATATTATTATATAATATATAAATTGATATATGCTTGATAATACTTAATATTGCCAAAATTATGGTACATCTTTGAAAGATATAATTTTCAAATTTCACCTTCAGCATTACTTCTACATTAAAATTTCACCCAAGTTTGACACCTATAGTACTCGAACATGCCAAATGGTTCCTAAATCTCTACATTATGAACTCAATTGTTCATAGTGGTAACAAGTGACCTAGCGGCCGATATAGCTCCGCTGTGTTTGTGTAGAGAATAACTATTTTTGACACATGTTGATGAAGAAGGTGGAAATCTTTGATAGCTCAATGCAATGGCCAGAATAAAAGTGGCTAAAATAGCTGCAAAAATACACAATTGAAGATTTCATCATACTTGAATATATCACATCGGATCATCCCTAAGAACATGTCAACCAAAGCTATCTGATGAGTAGTTTTTTGAGAATAAAATTTTCTGACCAAAAATGGCAACAATTGCCCCAAAAAATAAAAATTGCAGATTTCATCATAATTTCAAAAGATCAAATTTAGTTCATCTGTAGGAACCTGCATATCGAATTTTAAAGCTATCAGACCAGTACTTTTCTAGAAACACATTTTTTGACCAAAAATGGAAAAATTGCCCGAATTGCAAAAATATGAAATTGCAGATTTCCTCATTATTTAAATAAATATCATTTAGATCATCTATTGGAACCTGTATACAAAATTTCAAAGCTATCAGATGAGTAGTTTTGGAAATACACATGTTTTGACCAAAAATGGCAAAAATTGCCCCAAAAATACAAAATTACAGATTTCATCAGAAATTCAATATATATTACTTAGTTCATCTATAGAAACCTGTATACCAAATTTCAAAACTATCAGACCAGTACTTTTTGAGAAATACATTTTTTGACCAAAAATGGCAATAATTGCCTTAAAAATGTGAATTTGCATATTTCTGCACAATTTGAACAAATCTGAAATAGATCATCCCTAGGGACATATGTACCAAATATCAAAGCTATCTGACTGATATTTTGAAGAAGATTTTTAAAGATTTTTTTACCAAAAATGACAAAAATTGGCTTAAAAATACAAATATACAAATTTCACCACGATTTGAACAAATCTGACTGAAGTCACCCTAAGTAAACTGCATATCAAATTTCAAAGCAATCGGACAAGCGGTTTCAGAGAAGAAGATTTTTTTACCAAAAACAGTAAAAAATGCCCCAAAAATACAAATATGCAAATTTCACCACGATTTGTACAAACTTAAGTGAGGTCACCCCAAGTGAACTGCATATAAAATTTCAAAGCAATGGACTTGCGGTTTCAGAGGAGAAGGCAATTGTTGACGGACGACGACGACGACGGAAAATCAACCTATTTGATAAGCTCCGCGTCGCTGACAGCGGAGCTAAAAATGTCACTGAAGAACAGACAAGCAACCTTGTGGCCAATAAAGCTCTGCTGTGTTATGCAGAGAATAACTATTAGTGACACATGTGTTGATGAAGGTGAAAATCTTTGATAGCTCACTTCAGGATGGCCCGACCAAAAATGACAAAAATAGCTGCAAAAATACACAATTGAAGATTTCATCATAATTTGAACATACCAGATTGAGATCATCCCTAAGAACATGTCTACTAAATATCACAGCTATCAGATGAGTAGTTTATGAGAAAGAAATTTTTTTGACCTAAAATGACAAAATTACAGAAAAAATACAAAATTGCAGATTTTATCAGAATTCAATATATCACACATTAAAATAATTCCTAGGAACCTGTATACCAAATATCAAAGCTATCAGATGAGCGGTTTTTTAGTGAAAAAAATTTTTGACAAAAATTGCCTTTAAACTACAAATTTGTATGTTTCATAAATTGAACAAATCTAAAGTCACCTCCAGGGACCGGTTTACTCAATAATACCCCTTTTCCTGCCAGACAGTATCGCTTCCCCATCAGCCAAGTCAGTAAAATGCCGTATTGAGCCAAAACATGATGTATTTTCACCCACTTGGCGTGGTCTGTTACAGTATCTTTAGTCCAAAAAAATCAAGTTTACTGTATTTATGTTTTCAACAGCCTTCAAATGTACAGTATTATGTTAAAATACAACATATGGAATATGTTGTGTTTCATTAATTTTAACCATCTTGACCTGATTGTGAAATATGGACTTTGCAGGAAAAGGGTTAAAGCTGTCAGACCAACGGTGCAAAAGAAATGTTTTTTCAAAATTAAAAGCAAAGTTATCTTCAAAATACAAATTTGTATATTCCATCACAATTTGAACAAATCTGATTAAGGTCATCCCTGCCAACCTGTACTCAAAAATTAAAGGAATCGGACTGGCCGTTTTGAAGAAGTTTTGAATGTAAAATGTTGCCTGACAGCACACATCCACCAATTAGATAGGCTCCACATCACTAAAACCTGACAAAATGTTCAATAAGGCCATTATCACTTCCAACCATTCCATAATAAAGTTCAAAACAGTAAGGTTGGTTCATGAATAAACAATTATAATAGTATACATAGAATTTACAATTTGCTCATTTTATTATGATTGAGAACATCTACAGAGACTTGCCAGCCAAAGTTTTCTTTGTAATCTGGCAGTGTTGAACATTTTTTGGAAAAAAATGAAAAAAAATCACGGACTGAAAAACAAAATTGAAGATACTGCTGTCAAGTGATAACCCAAGGCAACTATGAATGCAATATCTGTAACTCCAATATGGGAACAATCTGACTGGTTGTTTGTACATTTGAACGTTTTTACAATTTTCACTTTTTGGGTTCATTTGCAAATTTTGGAGATTTGTACCTACATTTAAACAATGGGAGTTTCTAACCACCAATAAACAGCTACGTTCTAAATATCAAAGAGATCAATGCAGCAGGTGTTTTTGTTTTTACAGTCAGCAGCCTATAAACTTGAGCCCTTCTTATTCTCTCTCTGGACACTTGTAATCACAAGACTCAAAATGCATTTTAACGGCAATGCTATACAGCATAGCGTTTGACTGTTACAAGCACTGTTCAATACAATTCAGAGACTGTGTGGAACAGGTGTGACAAATGCACACATGCTTCTGAACAAAAAACGTGCACCAGCAACTGAAAGATAGAATTCTGTCATGTCAACTTAACCATAGAAGACAAAATGAGAGAATGAAAGATCTCATATAAAAAATAATAAAAATCCAAACAATTTGGAAAGCTAAAATTGATTTAAACTTAAAAACCATGTAAGTCAAGACACACAAAGGCCAACCTAGCTGCAAAATTGTAGTGCTACAGTGAGGCGGTCGGTGATTTTTGGTTTTTGTGACTTCACTCACCAGTAGCGCTACAATGCCGATGGCCCAGTAGAGGTCAAAATAAGCGCATCCCACTGGACCAGGCGTGTTGATGTAAAATGCTACATATTACTGCATTTTGTCATACTGATTTATCACTACTGAAGACTAAACACTATACTGCACTAACCTTGTCGTTTATGGGGTTTGGAAATTGTTCAAACACGTTGATCGCGTTCCATAAACATTGAGCGTGGGGCACCCGTGTTTCTGGGAGCCGCCATTACCGGAAGTTGGTAATAGCGGCTCCCAGAAATGTTTCGGAACGGGATTGACTGACCGCCTCACCGTAGTGTTACAATTTTGCAGCTAAGGCCAACCCTGAAATCAAGAGTCCTCCAGGTTCCTAAAAAAATACCGTCAAGGATAGTGTGCTCATATTTGTTTGCATTGGTCCATCAAGAAAAATTTCAACCAGAAAAACAAGAATGACAAAAGTAAAATATAGTCTGAAACTTTAGGTGCTGGAGGTCAACTTTAGGAACAGGCTTAGCAGAGGAATGTTTCAACACAGTCCTTCATGGTTTCAGCAGGTCTGCCAATATGTATCAGTTCATGAACAATGACAGGAAATGACTCAAGGTCAGTGGAGTAGTCTGTTTCAGTCACTGCCACCACTCCTACACATAATAGGTACACTACATACAAATAGGTTAGAGATTACAGAATCTCCAACTCAGATGTGTGGGCTGTTTCAGTTAATGCCACCACTCCCGCACATTTGCAGGATTTCCCCTTTTTCTTACCTCATTTAGATATTATTGACAATGACAGGTTCATTTGAACAACGTCGCATCTCAACCCCTGGGTCTACCTGTACATCAAATATTGTGATGATAGGTGCGGCGGTTTGGGAGCTTTAGCGTGTGACGGACATACATCCACACATGCATACATACATACATGACCGACTCACCATATAAGCTCTTTTTGGTATTTATATACATACCAAATATGAGCTAAAAAATGCTTGTTGAGCAATTGAAATGAAGAAATTAGTATACACCATGGGAAAAATTACTGTGAACTTGCAGACATGGCTCTGTTCATTAGGAGTAATAAATATGGGTCTTACCTACATTGGTGATGTTTTCAGAGGTAGTAAATGAACAGACAGAGATCAAGAAACCAAGTCTTACTCTTCCAAAGTGCTGACCGCAAGTGATGGAGTTGAACTACGGGTGGACCAACTCCATGCATGGTAAATTTGAATATCATTGATTCAATAAAAGAGCTATGTACAAAACACCTGTGAACTACCAGTGTCCTTAGTAACATGCAGATACAAACCTGCTTTTGCATAATACTGGTAGAATGAAAGTAAAATTCAAACTTCCAAAATAAATTGGACAAAAATGAACATCTCATGGTCCAAATTTGAACCATGACTGTGACCCATTGACAATTTCTGAATGTAGACATTTGAAAATAAAATCAAGTGAAAACTGCACAGGATAGACTTCACAGTTGGTAAGAATAAAAGTTTTGCTTCAAAAGCTCTAGATGAAGTGAAGTTCGTGAATTTTGACTGCATTATTCCCTGCTGGTGTGCAACATGCTCAAAAGGTTATATCTGATTGGTCGATTGTCACTATTCATAGCAACTTAGGGAGTCTACTTGTAATATTCAATTATCAAGGTAAGATTCAGCCAACCAATTGGATAAGTTTCTGAGACACTGCACATTAGCCCCAATATTCTGACAATTTGAAAACTATAAAGAATACAATAGAAACATCATCATGGCAATGTATTCAGGTTGTCAAACGTCTTTTGTTTTCTATTGGTTGAATGTGTCTGTTCCTTTGATGTATTGTTGTTTTCTATTGGTTGAATGTGTCTGTTCCTTTGATGTATTGTTGTTTTCTATTGGTTGAATGTGTCTGTTCCTTTGATGTATTGTTGTTTTCTATTGGTTGAATGTGTCTGTTCCTTTGATGTATTGTTGTTTTCTATTGGTTGAATGTGTCTGTTCCTTTGATGTATTGTTGTTTTCTATTGGTTGAATGTGTCTGTTCCTTTGATGTATTGTTGTTTTCTATTGGTTGAATGTGTCTGTTCCTTTGATGTATTGTTGTTTTCTATTGGTTGAATGTGTCTGTTCCTTTGATGTATTGTTGTTTTCTATTGGTTGAATGTGTCTGTTCCTTTGATGTATTGTTGTTTTCTATTGGTTGAATGTGTCTGTTCCTTTGATGTATTGTTGTTTTCTATTGGTTGAATGTGTCTGTTCCTTTGATGTATTGTTGTTTTCTATTGGTTGAATGTGTCTGTTCTTTTGATGTCTTTTGTTTTCTATTGGTTGAATGTGTCTGTTCCTTTGATGTATTGTTGTTTTCTATTGGTTGAATGTGTCTGTTCCTTTGATGTATTGTTGTTTTCTATTGGTTGAATGTGTCTGTTCCTTTGATGTATTGTGTTCCTGTATCATTTTATCACCCTGATCTTTTCAAATCAGCATAACTTGCTAAAAATGGTTGAGTCTGACAGATCTTTCCTGTTTTCTTCTTTTTGTTTTTGCACTCACCAACAGATTGGCATTATTTTTCATATCAGTCCTTCCATTTTATGCCAGTCGTTCGACAACAAACTGCTGAAAACATTTGCAGTACTATCCAAACAATTTTGCAGAAATACCATCAACTTCCAGTTTCTCTGAGACTGATAGCCATCGTAAAAACTTCCTCAACTCAAGCTTTACATACAGCGTATGTCAACTATACACACTCATACAACCAGGGTGACAAATGCAACAATTCTTACGTTTTTGCAGTACATGGACATACAGACGTAAATACACATAGAGTACTGATGCATCCAAGCAGCTACTCACATCATGAATGGGAGCTAATAATGTAAAAGATGCAAGGCATTTGGGTAAGGCTACATGTTGGCTGGTAATGCCATGGTATCAGAATTACTGTTGAAGATTTTAACAAAATTAACAGAAATGTCAAAATTTGCCTAGTTTGGATTACATCAATACATTTTTGAATTCCTTCAATTCTATGTCAAAATATAAACGATTTTATGTCATTGTTGTATTTACAAACATTTTTTATTCACATATATTCACTTCTGTGGAGACATCGTCAACTACATCAAGTTTCTCAGCACTTTTTGAAATTTTTCTGTATGGCTATTGAACTCTAAATCCACCAAAATATCTTAAAATAGTGATATAATCTTAACAAAATACTTTAAACTTAACAACAACATTATTGAAGAAAATCCTAGTTGTTTCAAAACATAAAATATTGCAGTCCCACACAATGATAATGTCAGGAACTATTGTGTGTGGACACTGAATAATACATATGGAGGTTGAAATTAGATAGATATCCATGCTGTGGTTTGTTTCCCAATGGAGCAATTTATAGATTGCATTCTTTTGTATGAAAAGCAACAAAATGTTTCCTGATGGAAAGCATGATCAAAAAGAAGTATAAGAAGAAGGTGAAGATCTTTCTTTTCATTTTATAAAAAGATATTGAGTATTAGGTTTGTTCATGCATATTGTTGATAAACTTTATTACAAAGTGTGTATGTATACCATGACAAAGCAGATACATATGTGTGTGATGTGTGAAAGTCAAACACAATTCAACAGCCTGCAATGCAGTTTACATTAAAGTTTTAAAATATTAACACTGCACTTGTGATCACAATTAATGACACATGTTATGAAACACAAGTCATCGTTGATGACAGTCCCCACTTGTTAATGGGTACTTTGATTACAGGTCCTCAGAGAGGATAGAGTCCTCTTCATTAGGTCTGTGATAAAAATACTTTGATACAGATGGCGCTCAATGGCCAAGAATGAGTTCCATGGTGATGAAAACATAAAACCAATGTAGGCCACTATCCTAAAGGTCATTAAATGAGTCAACTAGGAATTAGTCGACAGGATGTCGCAAAACATTTTTTCATACTATCCTAACACCGGTACTATATTTCATAAAGTTTGATGCAGTATTTACAACACTATGAGATCAACATCTGTATCAAGTTTCATCAAATTTGACGTATTTGTGGATATATCACTCTAATTAGGAAAGTTCATTACATATGCAATTACAAATTAATTAAAATGACACTGATAAATGTCTTTCTCACTGTTAAAGCAATGTGAGCTTAACATCTGTACAAAGTTTCATGAAATTTGATGCAGTATTTCTTGACATATCAGCCTAATTACGAAACTTCAATAATTGACATGATACTGCTACATGACGTGAAACAAATTGACGAGCATATGTATGAAATAGGTCAATGTCCTTGTACCAACTTTGAATGATACTGGTGGAAATATGTCTGAGTTATGGCTCTGTACATGAGAAAATCGTAACAAAATCGCCGCCACGCAGTGATATTTGATCTTACTGTTTAAAAAATCAACACGTATATGTATAACATAAGTCAATGTCCATGTACCAACTTTGAATAAAATCAGTTGAGACTTGCCAGAGTTATGGCTCTCAACATGAAAAAAACCATAACAAAATTGCCACCATGTGGCCATATCGGACCATATCGTGAAACAAATCGACGTACATATGTATAATATAAGTCAATGTCCTTGTACCAACTTTGAATAAATTCGCTTGATACATGTCTGAGTTATGGTTCAGGACATGAAAAAATCGTAAAAAAATGGCCACACGGCGGCCATATTGGATCGTATCACAAAACAAATCAATGTGCATATGTATGACATAGGTCAATGTCCTTGTACAAACTTTGAATATAATCGGTTGAGATATGCCTGAGTTATGGCTTTGTACATGAAAATATCATGACAAAATGGCCGCTCGGCAGCCATATTGGATCGTATCACAAAACAAATTGACATGCATATCTATGACATTGGTCAATGTCCTTGTACCAACTTTGAATAACATTGGTTGAAACATGTCTGAGTTATGGCTCTGTACATGAAAAAATCGTAATAAAATGGCCGCCTGGCAGCCATATTGGATCGTATCACAAAACAAATCGACGTGCATCTGTATGACTTATGAAGTAATCCTTGTACCAAGTTTGAATGCAATCGCTCTAGGCATCTCTGAGATATCTGCATGAACAGACGGACGGACGGACGGACGGACATGACCAAACCTATAAGTCCCCCCCTGACGGTGTCCATGGGGACTAAAAAGATAGGTACACTTCTTTAACAAAGTTCTCATTGAAATGGTACAAGCTGTTCATAGTAAAGATAACGTTATCTGTTTCCAAATGTAAGCATGTTCCCATGTCCTAGAGAAATGGCTAACATAGGGAATACATTGAGTACCATCAATATATAAGTTTTGCGTCTGTTTCTGTTTCTGTTTCACAGAAAAAACACCTTGTAAGCAATTTTCCTGGACACCAATGCTCTATTTTGAAGCCTGGCTAGAAACTGTTAATGAACTAAAGGATAGTGGTTCATATTTCAAAACAGACAAACACATGGCCCTAGTTCTGAAGCATGTCGAAATGAAGCTTTGTCAACAAATCAGTGGCAATAATAACTTCCTGAAATAATGAGAGAGAATCCAGCTATTAACAAAGTGAAATACGCACACAGCAAACAGATGCTAATAATTACTTAGGAGTTAAAATTGCTGATTTTACATGTCCATAGAGTACACTATGGAGGAAGCTACATGTACATCCATGAGTACATCATGTTTACCATTCTGTCATGTTGTTATGAAGAATGAATGCCGGATACAGCTCTAAGGATTCGATCCGGGCAAAAAAAAACCTTGTTGTGAAAGTAGCTGTGACTTGGTAGCAGAGATCCAAAAGACACATTCCTAGAGCATCAACATGTCTTGGCTGTAGTTTGTCTTACAAACACAAGATATTTCAGAAAAAAGCTGAGGCAAATGAACATTGCCTAGGTGATGCATTTCAAATGATACCATATGTGGAAATACGGTGGGAAATCTTGTCTTCCCAAATACTGATGTAAGGGTAATTTTTCCAGGCTTTTCACCATCATTATGATCATACAGTATTACGACAAGTTTCTGAAGTAGGGCCAAAAATCATTTCCTTAACATATGTATAGAACAAAGGCTTTCAGGTCATTGCAGCCATTTGTTTCCTTGTAATGTATTATAAATAAATCAATCCACAAAGGAAAGGAGTGTTTTCATGGATTTCAATACATATAAATGTGTTCAATTCATGCATACATGAAAATGGAAATGTGCCTACGGAAACGGAACACATGATTTAGATAATAAAGACAATAACAGAGAAACCTATGGTTATTCTATTTTCATTTCAGCTGTTTCTGTGGTGAAATCCCTTGATATGAATCAGGTAGTTTGATGGTTTCTTGACAGACATCAAATTCAATGTGGAATTACCAGATTTGCCATCAGTTCTCGTACAGCAGCAAATATTGTACAGTCACCTGCAAACAACATTATGGAACAATTTTCATCCACAAGAATAATATTAGAATGTGACCAAAACTCTAAATTTCAACTATTTTGAACTCTTTCAAAAAATTGCATTGGGGTAGTATGTGGTTTTGAAAATGAAATAAAATAATCAAAAAGAATTCATTTTCTGCTCAAAAGAGACTTGTCCTTGCAATTGTATTACTCATCTAAAGATCTGTTGTTGTCATTTTCAGTTATGATTATGAAGTAAGAAATTTCATAATTATTTTCAAACACTGAGCGTGCGAAAACATCCAAATTAAACACTCATTTTACATCATTTAATAGGGTTATTTTGGGAGTTGAAAGACATGCAACATGATATGAATCAAACACACGTATGCTGCTGTGATAAATTCACATGTACAACTATTGCTAGCATCATTCTGACACTGTGAAAATGAAGACAATTGCTGAATGCTAGATCACCATTGATTCTGGCAACAGGTGAATAATAATGCCAGTTACTCACTGCTGTGTGGGTTCATTTCAGCAAATCGTCGCAGCATGTTACTGACAGCTGTAGCTACTGGTGGTGTTGGAGAGTTGCGTAATGCGACATCAGTTTGCTGTGTTGTATTGGACTGGATGTCATATATGATAGGTACAACAATGGTTTGTGGTTCTGTACCAGCCGCTAAATTCACTCCAATACGAGTCAGTTGGATCTATGGTTATAAATGACATGTCAATTATTATTTGTAATATTTTGTTTTGTATTGAATTCAAAAACATTTCAATAATGGCAAAGTATGGACACACTTCTGGTACTGATAGTTGTGCCCTAACTGAACCAAATGGTATTAAAATCCCTAAGATATGAATGCAAGAGATAATTTTAGACAAAGTGTCTGGCAGAGCTGCTGTGCCTCCCTCTAAAATGCCACAGAAAGTGTGTTAAACCTAATCTCATGTATGATAATCAATCCAGAGTTTCACTCCATGCCACGTTTGGTAAGTATGTCTAACAACTGTTCTGAAGAATAAAAAGAAATGTGCTCTCAAGTGGTTTGTTATACCATAGGTTTAATCCACATTTATTTTGATCTGCTCTTGAAAACGTTTTATTATTCCATTTAAAAGACCTTGTATGCTAAACATATACCACAAAAGACTTTTTAGAAACATAAAAACTTACAAAGAACAAGACTTTATTTTTGATGACAACAGCTGGTGTTCCTGGTGGTGCTATTGGTGGTGCACTGGGTGGAATACTCAGACACCATTGCACTGTCCATTTCAATGTCCTATCTGGAACCTGAAATCAACAAGTCATTGTAAATGACACAGTCCCCACCTTTAATTTGATTTGATGAGAGTGAACTCCAAATAATGTGCCAATTAGAACACATGGCTGGTAAGCATAGGTATGTATAGTCACAACTATACATCATAGTACCTTGTCTTTGTACATGTTTAACCCTTTTCCTGCCAAGTCCATATTTCACCATCAGGTCAAGATGGTTAAAATTAATGAAACACAACATATTCCATATGGTGTATTTTAACATAATACTGTACATTTGAAAGCTGTTGAAAACATAAATACTGTAAGTTGATATTTTTGGACTAAAGATGCTATAACAGACCAAGCCAACTGGGTGAAAATACGCCATGTTTTGGCTCAATACTGCTTTTTACTGACTTGACTGATGGGGAAGTGAAACAGTTATTACTGTCTGGCAGGAAAAGGGTTAAATGGAATTGCAGTGCTTTTACTAAAAGCTGGCAGCTGGCAAAAATGACGACCTAGCCAGTCAAAAATATGTAACTTGGCAGCTAAAGCATGGGGATTTATAATAGACGAGAAATTGCAGTGATTGGCCAAAAATTGCCTCAAGAGAGCATGGGGGCAATGTCCACATAACACTGAATCAAGAACAGTAATAGCTCATAGTGCATAAGACTATGCTGCATCACTGGGCTAGCTGAATCCACCATGGAGGTACCTTATGTAAAACAAGTCATAATGTCATGCAAATACCTAATTTTCATTGAAACTGACCAACATCCAATATTATTAAATTACATGAACATCAGGTGTTAAATGCCTCAAAATAATCACAATCTTAATTACACAATTCAAAAATCTCTAAAAGTTGGGAGGGGAACCCATATTTAAAAACCTATGTTGCCAGGCTACTGTATTGAATTGCATTGCAGGGTAAATTAACATGCATCTGAACGTCATGGTACTACATCCTCCTGCCAAAATTGGTCTAGTCATGTCAGAATTCTGGATTCTCACCGACAAAAATTTAAGCAAAATGGCTTCCGATCGCCCATACTGGAACATGTCGCCAAACAAACTGAAATGCACATATGTATTACTTTTGTGCAAACTTTGAATAATATCAGTCAGGGCATGATTGTGTAAATCATAGCTCTTCACACAAAATGGCCACCTGGCTGTGATATTGGAACAGATGACAACATAATTTGACATGCATATACAATAGTGTGTTGTACATAAACGAAATTTGAGACAAATCAGTCCAGTCATGTCCGAAAAACAGTTCTGGACAGACAGATGCATCAATGCATGCAACCCAATCTATAAGTCCCCTGTCCGGACTCAGTATGGTGGGGACAAACATTTGAACCTTCTGAACCGAACACTAGACGTCGAAAGTAATTCTGGCAAGAAAGTTAAGTGTAACTCAATACATCTACTACAGCTCTCCACTTTATTATTCCAGGAAGAAATGACGGACTGAAAACTGTCAAAGATACTACAGTTTCAAACTTATATCAGTGTTTATCAACTGCCTGTGATCATACATGCCACGAAAATTGCGTGAAGTAATTCTGAGAAAAACTTACGCATTAGGATAAAAGAATCATTGTAAGTGACATGACAGCCACATGATTCATGACAAAAGCTGTTACAACATTGAAATTAGTCAAGCAATATGTGACAGTGAGGGTACATCAATAAGTCATTGTTTTGGATAGGAAACCTGTAAAAGTATGGAAGTGTCAAAAACAAACTTACCATTTCTAGTCTCATAATATTGACACAATCTTTGAGAATAACACTTGGTGCTCCCAGTAGTCTTCCAAATGCAGTCAAGGCATTAGCTTTGAATGGTGGACATACAACCTAAAGTGAAAACAATTGATCAGAATTCTTGCTTTGTGATGCTGTGTAAACCTTCAACAACTTTGACTAGTTCTTGAACCACCATTGATAGAGTTGAAGACTAGTTCTTGAACCACCATTGATAGAGTTGAAGATTTAGCTAACAGTTTTAGCCACCGACTTTTTCATTATGTGAATAATTAGAAGTACGGTATATTGCCAGGTTGAAATATTACTAAATAAATACACACCTTGTTAATTAGACAATAACAAAGGAAAACCTGACATTTTACAACAGTAAGAAGTAAGAATGTTTTATGGTTTGCTTTAGAACAGCAGAGCACAAAATTCCATTTCTCCATGAAGTTTGTTTTGCTTTGTTTAGCTTCAAGACTTACTTTTGATGGTATTGTGTTATTCTTCTGTCATAGAAATTTGAATGGCTCATTGTAGCAATCGAAAGGTGTAATGTTCACAATTGGTCACCGTAGCAATTAAATGGCGTAATATTCACAATTGCTAACTGTAGCAATTAAATGGCGTAATATTCACAATTGCTAACTGTAGCAATTAAATGCGTAATATTCACAATTGCTAACTGTAGCAATTAAATGGCGTAATATTCACAATTGCTAACTGTAGCAATTAAATGGCGTAATATTCACAATTGCTAACTGTAGCAATTAAATGGCGTAATATTCACAATTGCTAACTGTAGCAATTAAATGGCGTAATATTCACAATTGCTAACTGTAGCAATTAAATGGCGTAATATTCACAATTGCTAACTGTAGCAATTAAATGGCGTAATATTCACAATTTCTCATTGTAGCAATTGAATGGCGTAATATTCACAATTGCCACTGTAGCAATTAAATGGCGTAATATTCACAGTTGCTAACTGTAGCAATTGAGCGTTACACAGAGTACCCTAAAACAGCCATGAATAGCCTTACCTTGGTTTCAAAGAATTTTTCCAAAACTTGTAGTTCTTCTTGTGACCAGTTTTCTTTGGTATCTGTCAATGTAAAAAGATTGAAATTGCCAATTCTTCTTGCTCTTTGCATGATTTCATCTTGAATTTTGTCTACTTCTTTTTTGAAGTTCTTAACAACAATGACAAATCTACAGTACAAAAGAACACACTTGATGAATATCATATCCAAAATATACTTTTTATATATTAAATTACCAAAAAAATCTTGAAAAATTACACGAATATTCATTGTCATTCTGATTGGAAGGTACATATACACATCACATTTACAATTAAAAGATGTGAAAGTGTGCACTTCAACATCAATTATGCCAATGTTTCTGTAAATGCTGGAATTTTCCAGTCAATAAGCTATTTACAAAGTGTTCAATTTCAATTGATCAATTTAAATACTGACAAGTTTAATACAATTGACTGTAAAAAGTATTATCATAATTGGCAATGTGATTCAAGTTGAACAATGTGTGAAAATACTACAGATATTCCGGAGAAATTCCATAAATTTTCACTTTTTACTACAATTAGAAAGCTTTGCAATTAGAATATTCCGACACTGAAAGTAGCAGGAGCATTACTAAGTTCATTTGGCTGTACTGTTTGACCATCAGTTATGCTCATTTGCATATTTGCAGCTCATAAGGTAGTTGTCTACTACCTTATGAGCTGCTAACGAGGTATTTGGTCAGGGCGATAAGCCCCCGCGTCGGTGATCGGCAGAACAAATTAATGAAGGGGATTGGGGAGGGCAATTAACAGATATAGACTGTTTTCTTTGAAATACTGTACACAGATATACACAGATAGCTAGGGTAACGTAATAGGCACACACTAGACACAGGTAAGGCTTGTATAATGAAAAATAAAAGTTTAATGCAAGACATTTATTGATCATATTCATAACTTCTAGATGAATACTGCTCGCGAGACTCTGTGCCTACACACTAGCCAGCCGTTGGATCACTGCCATGACCGTGCACAGGATCTCTCAATACGTCCCTATGTGTAGATCTGCATGGCAGGGCTGTGTGTTACCGGTGGTGGTGGGAGGCCGTGTAATGCCGTAACACACAGCCCTGCCATGCAGAGCTACCCTATGTGTAGCCGTGCAATTTTCCTGCCAAATGCCGCGAAAACCTGCTTGTTTTGTCTATTGTGTCCTCTCATTTGACTTTTTCTTGCCACGTATTACTTGAAGAAGTAAGAAAAGGTAATCAACAGTGGGTCGTGGGCCAAGTCGTCCCGTGGCTGGTACGCTGTGGGACCAGATTCTCTTATATCGGTGTACGTCAACGCGGTGACCTTCTCCCTTTATCGAAGCAACAGCATCTCCCGTGTCCTGCTCTGGCTTGCCGATCATGGTCTTGAGTGTAACTTTTGTTTTAGGCATTGTGCTATTTGCTGGTCTACATATATATACAATGTTGATCATTTCAGCGATGTATTTTTACTGTACTGCACATAGCATTGTGTACAACCAGCATGACTGCACGCGATCAAACCCATTTGTCCACTGTGACTGCGAGCAGTAAACTCAGCGACATAATGTGCCAAGTGTAGTGTCTCAATGTTCGTAGCCTTACATGAGTTTATAAATAGAAATACACCTCTGAAGTTCGTTTCCGATCTTAATATTTTACTATTGCATTATGTTGAGTCTTACAAAGGCGTTAACAAAGTGAGGGACCGCTCCCATCTCCCTCCGATTGAAGGTGAGAAGACTATGATGTTTACAAACATTTATGTTTATCAACATAAATATCGCGCACACGCAGCTTGACCACCACTGCGCTTTAAGCTTGACCAGACTTGTACTACTACTACCTCCACCATAATTTGTGAAGATTTTTTCAATAATGTGAGGCTATGATCCTAAACAGTACAAAAATGTCTTATAATTATTATTTCAATAATTACCCCACCTCTCAATCTCAATGCTATCATTCGTACCATTTGACAGCAGTGTGCGAAATTAACGACGGTCTGACAGTCCGAGACCGACAGATATCTCGTCGGGCCGAAAGTTTTCAGCAACATGTCGGTCCTTATGACCGACTGAAATTTGGAATAAATGATGAAAATTTCTCCGTCAAGACCTGTAAAAGATGCAGATGATGACTGACTCTGAATCATGTGATTCAGACTTGAATGCCATGCATCTATCTATGTTTTCCATCATGGGAGTGCAGGGCAACAGGGGATATTGATCGCACTTCGTGTCCTGGTAGTGGGGAATTTGATCTCTATGGTACGCCAGACTGGGGATGGGGAGTTGACAATGTTGCAACATAGTAATTTTTTTCTTGCGACTTTTTGCATTTACGAAGAGTCTAATCCCTCCGATCGACGCGCATAGCATGGTGCAGCTGATTACATTCAGATCAGTATGATTATGTCCATGAATGCAGATTCTAGCAATGAATGAATTGATTTTGGTGCAATAATGCGACACAATATTATAATAATACTCGTCTAGTGAGTGTAACCCTGGTAATGTTAACATATCTGTGTCATATATGATAACAACACCCAGTATCACTTCACTAGTTCTACACTTTAAGTGTTCGGACTTTACATGTACATAAAGTACATAATACAGCCCTTTGTTTTATCAAACTGACTCAGTTTTCTTTGATTTGATTTTCCATTGAAGCGTTCAAAACACAAACTGTTCATAGAAGAGTTTAAGAAAAAAATCTACTAAGAGAACAATGATGTTGACTAATCATATTTGGTTTTGAACATGGGGTTTTGAACTACGCCCGATACAAGGACTAGATGTTACACGACAGCCCAATTGTGCTACTTGCAGTCGACAATCAAGTTCACGTTTCGCTGCGTTTGTTTGTGGACCGCTAGAACATCTTGCTTGCTCGTTGGTCTTTAACCAAAGTTCACAAGGCCGACTGTTACCACGATATATCGACGCGATAATAAGTATACATTTTATAAAACAGAGCGGCCTTATCATAACAGTTTTGTCGAGTTGCACGATCCGTCGTGTATACTCTCTGAGGCCGAGAGTAGGGCTTCAAATTGTTTCGATGTATACCGGCACCATTTTACGACAGGCATGCAAACTCACCGTCATCCTTGGCTGTAGGCCTAAATGTCGCAAAAATACGTCTTTTAAGATTTTACGGTGTCGATGGTTTTCAGCAGTATCGAGTGTCTGTCAATTTTTTCAGAGTCATTTTAATAACTTTAAGCTTTCAAAGGGCGATGAGACCCAGCAATCGCTCAGGCAAAACTTTTCGATCAGAAAATATGCATTCATTTCCTCGAGTGGCGTTTGCCATTCATGTTGTCTGCAATTTCTATAATCGAGAAAAGTTACGATACTTGTCCTTTTAATTAAAAGTATAACTTCATCTGTTTCTTCATGAATGCAACAGAGGCCACATTTAAGCATATTTATTTTTTGAAAAATGTTGAAAGTAATGCATATGTCATATCAAAATACATACCAAGTATTTTCTCCCTTCTGTTTAAAAAAGACGCAGTAATCAATGTTTGCATAAAAATTATTCATACACATATGACTGTTTTCAAGGTACCAAGTTATTCACTCACTCTTCTACCACTTGCGTTGGCTAATTTCAGAAGTGATTTTCAGCTTGCCAACCATTTTCAAATCAAAATATCACATGCCCTGGTGTAGTGTACATTTGTACACAGCAATGTAGAGAACACCATTCCCCATTGAAAGTCATGAGAGAGAAATTTTCTCGCTTTCATCAGCCACATGTAGCCAGTGCATGAGCCTGTATTCCCCGGCCCCTGGGTGTTTGACATCATTTTATAGTCCGAGAGTGGGGGATTTGACATGGCTAGAAAAAATGTCAAATTCTTCTGTGGTAGAAAACATTGATAAATGTGTGCGCATGACAATGAGGAAGATGAGGGCTGTGATCTATTTCAGATTCCAGATCATGTTGATGAATCATGATTCATTGTCATTCACCTACACTATTCTGCATCTATGTGAACAATAGTCCTTTTGAGTGAATACTTACTGACTCTATTGATAAAAGGACATGAAAAATTAAATATTACAACATTCAAAAGCATAGTATTGGTGGAGAAGTTGACTTTAATGGTCGTTAACAACTGCATTTATTGAGGACCGGCAGTTTTCTGTAAGGACCTGAAGCTTTGGCTTGGTGCAGGCCCTTATGACCTGAAGCTATTTTCTCTTAATTTCGCACACTGTTTGACAGTTACACAAGTCATCGTTGATGACACAGTCCCCACTTGTTAATGGGTACTTCAATTATAAGTCCTAAGAGAGGATAGAGTCCTCTTCATTAATTAGGTCTGTGATAAAAATACTGCGATACAGATGGCGCTCAATGGCCAAGAATGAGTTCCATGGTGGTGAAAACATAAAACCAATGTAGGCCGCCATCCTAATTACAAAAGGTCATTAAATAAGGAAATTAGTTATTAATCGACAGGATGTTGCCAAACATTGTTGCATACTATCCTGACACTGACAGATTATCACCGGTACCACATTTCATAAAGTTTGATGCAGTATTTATAACACTGTGAGATCAACATCTGTACCAAATTTGACACAGTATTTGTGGACATATCACTCTAATTAGGAAAGTTCATTACATAAGTCATTACAAATTAATTAACATGACACTGATAAATGTCTTTTTTGCTGTTAAAGCAATGTAAGCTTAACATCTATACCAAATTTCATGAAATTTGATGCACTATTTCCTGACATATCAGCCTAATTATGAAACTTAAGTAATTGACATGATACTGCTACATGCCGTGAAACAAATTAATGTGCATATGTATGACATGGGTCAATATCCTTGTACCAACTTTGAGTGATACTGGTGGAAATATGTCTGAGTTATGGCTCTGTACATGAAAAAATCGTAACAAAATGGCCACCTCGCAGCAATATTTGATCTTGATCTCAACATGCATATGTATGACATAAGTCAATGTCCATGTACAAACTTTGAATAAAATCGGTTGAGACTTGCCAGAGTTATGGCTCTCGACATAAAAAAACCATAACAAAATGGCCGCCATGTGGCCATATTGCATCATATTGTGAAACAAATCCACATCCATATGGATAACGTAAGTCAATGTCCTTGTACCAACTTTGAATAAAATCGGTTGAGACGGGCCTGATTTATGGCTAAGGACATGAAAAAATTGTAACAAAATGGCTGCCATGCGGCCGTATTGGATCATATCATGAAACAAATTGACGTCAATACGTATGACATGGGGTAATGACCTTGTACCAACTTTGAATAAAATCGGTTGAGATATGCCTAAGTTATGGCTCCGTACATCAAAAATAGTGTCAATGACACTTTGCTCCCATTTTACAGAGATACTAAGTACTAGTACACACATGACATTGCATTCTAATTGCAAGTCCGAATTAATTTTATACCCCAGCAATATGAAATGCTCCATCTCATAATGACTTTTACACATCTGACAGAAAACAACCCTAGGATCAAGACTATCATGTTTTACAGCAATCCAACAAATACTTTGGGAGAAAATGATTTTTTGACAAAAATGGGAAAAATTGCCCAAAAATTACAAATATGAAAATTTCACCACAATTTGAACAAATCTGACAAAGGCCAACCCTAGGATCATACATACAAGTTTTCAAGGCAATGGGATGAGCGCTTTCAGAAAAGAAGATTTTTTTGACAAAATCCAGGAAAATCGCCTAAAAAATACAACTTTCAAAATTTCACCACAATTTGAAGAAATGTAACTTAAGTCACTATAAAGAGCCTGCATACCAAGTTTCAACCAAATCTGGCCAGTGGTTACAGAGTTTTAGCAATTTGCAGGATTTTTCCTTTTTTCCCCTTCATTTGCATATTTTTGACTTTGACATGTTTATTTCAACAAATTCACATCTCCACCCCTGGGTGCACCTGTCCACCAAATACTAAGATGGTAGGTGCTGCGATTTAGGAGTTTTTAATGTGGACGGACATACATCCGCATATACTAACTAACATACATACATACATACATACAGACAGACAAACAGATAGACATGCATACATGCATACATTTATTTTTACAGCTTTTAACCTCCAACAGCCAACCAACTTGTCAATATCAGCTTGTTCAACTTGATACTACTGCTTATAATAATATAAACGAGAGTCAGTTACATTCTAATTAAAGTAAACAAGACTTGCTTATCAAGTATATCTGTCAGGTTATAAAGAATCTTAAGCTGGATAATCAGTATTTTCATCCTATTAACAAAGCACATTTTAACTTTCAAATTAACATTGCAAGTAAGTTCTGTTGAATAAGTTTAGCCTGTAGGTACTCAGAGAAAGCACACAGAAGAGTCAAATGTTTGCAACTTAAGAAGTTCAAGGTCATCAAAAGCATTATAAGGATCATGTAACATTTTCATTGAACTGTATGCACAGATTGCATAAGTGCTATAAATAGCATATGAGAAATCTTACAGCATAGCTTTACCATAAAAACCCTATCACTTTGACCACACACTTAATTGACCATTCTATTTTTTTCCTCAAAAAGTAATTTTATTTTATCCTTACCAAGTCAACAATAAATGGAAATTGGAACTTTATCTCTATTTATTTGACCAATCTATCATGACAAACTATTATGAGCAATTTCTTTTAGATACACAATATATGATTGTTCAGAATATGTCAAAGTTGGGATTCAGGAAAGTTGCCTTTACATGTTTTAATCCTCCAAGATGGTAAGCATTTCATTATGAACTCTCAAAAAAGTCGAACTTTCTAATAATTCTACACTAAAATTATTTGGCTTTGTTGATTTCCTAATTATTCAATTATTTAAAATCATATTAATTATTTTTTTCTGGGTGAATTGATAGGGTTTACACTGTACAAGAGTTACATACAATGTAAGTCAAATTCAGTTAAAACATCAATTACCGTCTAACATTGCATCATTCCCATAAATAGCACCTCAGCCTGGAACAGCACAATCATAATCTGCTCATTCACACAGGCAGTACTTGACTTTGAATGAATGACCTACTACATTTCACCTATGTATCAAATTTGAAAGCATGACAAAAAGTACCACAAATTTGCAAATTTCGCCTTGAGTTCACAGAGTATTGAGTTCATAGAGTCATCTTCAGGTCACTCCTAGGAACCTGCACACCCAATTAGAAAGTAATGGCATACACAGTTTCAAAGAAGATTTTTTAACCAAAAATGGCAAAAATTGCCCAAAAATACAAATATGCAAATTTTGCCACACTTTTGTAGAATTCTATTTTGAGTTATCACAAGGCACCTGCACGCCAAATTTTAAAGCGATCCGACCATTGGTTTAAGAGAAAAAGATTTTTTACTAAAATGGCGAAAAAAGAAAGAAAAAAATTCATTAAAAATAGAAAGCATCAAATATTGACATCAAATCTATATGTTTAAATGAGTTTGGCCTAAGGTACCTAAAACCCAAATATGACAATGATCAGATGAGTAGTTACTGAGTTATTGATTTTTGACCATTTTCGCCCTTTTTTCTACCTCATTTGCATATTTATGAGACTAAAAAGTTCATTATAACAACGGCACATCTACACCATATATGGCATCACTACACGAAAATTCAGCTTAATACGTGCTGCGGTTCGTGAGTTTTTGCGTTGGACGGACAGACATCCCACATACATACATATATACATACATACATAAAGACAGACATCTCACATACAGACTTTTTTCAACCATATAACCTCCCAATTGCCATATATGTATGGCAAATGGGAGCTAAAAATTGTAACAAAATACCGTCAATGACGCTGTACCTTCTCTAATGTGTGGCCAGGTCAGGTAATTGGTTGTTGGCATGGAGTTGTTGGTAAGTAGTTGATGATGTAGGGGCATGAGGTGGGATATGGACCCAAAGAACCAAAAGATGATTAAATACATCAATCAAAAAAATTCTAAGCTACAGTATAAACTGCCTAAAGATAGTTCAAGTGGAAAAAAGTTAAACAATTCAGAAATAAGAATTAACAGTCCAAAATAGTAATGACGCACTTCCTTACTGACCTGAGTGCATGTGAAATACACAACCTGGCATCTGTAAATTAAATGTATACCAAGTGATCATTTCCAGTCACTTTTAACTGTTTTTAATGGATTTTCCAAAGAGTCCTGTGGAAATGATGAAAAACGCCTATCTGGTCTTGTGTTTGTATAACATCATGGCTGATAATTGTCATAGTATTGAAAAAAAATTGAAAGTGAAGAAATTACTGTTTTTAATAGGCATATTTTCCTTGAAATACATGACCGTGTAAAGAATATATGCTAAAAGTGTTTAAAAGTAAATTTCTTTTCAAAAAATGATTTAATCTGTGACCAAAGGATTTTTATTCTTTGAGTTTACAAATTCAAACATTGCAATTTGTTCAATCATCTTGTGCAGTGCAAAATTTATAAAATGACTGAAAAACAAAAAAAATTGGCAGAATTACAGTCTATGTGATGTAAAATTATGGGTTGACATCACGATAACTGTTAATCTGTTTGAAGTACTAATATACTATAATTTAAAAAAGAAAAATTCATGCAGAAACGGTAAAATATATTGTCAGCAATGTAGTGTTAATTTTGACTTTACATCAAAATATGCCTTTGCTGGATACCAAATATATAAGGCGAAATATCAGCCATGTTCAGCAAAATCCACACAACAGCATTGATCCTTTTCTAATTTGATTTGATTTGCTTATGTTATCCTTGTATGACAGTCAGTACAATATGGAACTTGAACACAACACAGTGAATAAGTATGCTGTAAATGAAATGGTGTGGCTGCATCCACATGCAGCAATAGGAGTGCCTTTGTCTCTCACCCCTCATTTCCAACCTGTCCCATCCCTGAAAAAATAGTTTGGTCTTATATTTATAATGTTAATAATTTCTGTATTTTTTAAAATGTGCGCATCTCAAAACTTTTGATCATAAACATTTTCATTGTTTTTTATAGCTGACCAATCAGTTAACCTGTTTATTTTGAATATTTGCGCATTTTTCCTCAGTATTTGACATTTTCTGAATACCATCTTATTCAGTTTGTCATTTTCTAAAAGTTTAAATGCTCCATTGTGTGGTCAAGCTTTCCACAAGCATCAAATGTGGTACTTCATATAGGAGGGTCTGCCTCTAGAGGGCGGGCATCATGAACACTCCTGTGTTTGTTGGTTAATTCCTCCACGTAAACTTCTGATTGTACTGTAAACATTGAACATGGCCGACGTCCGATTTTCCTGTCTAAAACTTTCACTCATTTTCGTTCATATGACTCTGAAACTCCAGGAAACGATTGGGAAGAAAGAGTTATCTTGAAATATTGAGGTACTCGCCGATATTTTGCAAAATTTAATGAGAAAAAATGCAAGGAAAATGCCGACAGGCTTACACAATGACCGTTTTCAGACTCGGAGGCATATGATCATCTGCAGATTATGCAACAGGCCCATATCACGTGAGGCCATGAGGGGATATCCACGCAACTCAGTACCAAACACTAGCGCACACAGAGTGAGCAAACACAAAGTGAGTACCCCTAACGTCAGCTCAGTAGTCTGTAATAGATCGTAGTCAACTAAGAACCTTGGAGAAAGGCTTAACACTGTGGCTATGCCGCTAAGTCCCTTTTGATTTTTGTCACAGCTCAAATCATTCTCCTGCACCTCAACCTGAACCATGAACACCCCCATCAGTTTATGATATGACCCATCACATTGGCATGACGTCAACGGATCTTGACAGACGGAAGTATTGACAGACGGAAGTTCTTGACAGCAGCATACTGGTTTTCAACTCTAATACCTTCTCTGTCTATAAATAGACACGAGAAGGTAAAAATGGCCACATGGCAGCCATATTGGATTGTATCACAAAACATATCAAAGTGCATATGCATAACATAGGTCAAAGTCCTTGTACCAAGTTTGAATAAAATCGGTTGAGACGGGCCTGATTTATGGCTAAGGACATGAAAAAATTGTAACAAAATGGCTGCTATGCGGCCATATTGGATCATGTCGTAAAACAAATTGACGTGCATATGTATGAAATAGGTCAATGTCCTTGTATCAACTTTCAATAACATCGGTTTAAACTTGTCTGAGTTATGGCTTTGTACATGAAAAATAAAATAAACGGCTGCACGGCGGCCATATTGGATCGTATCGCAAAACAAATTGACATGCATATGTATGACATATGAAGTAATCCTTGTACTAAGTTTGAATTAAATCGCTCCAGGTATCTCTGAGATACCTGCGTGAACGGACAGACGTACGGACGCACTGACATGACCAAACCTATAAGTCCCCCCCCCCCAGATGGTGTCTATGGGGACAAACAAAACATTAATATCTCTCATAGAATGTGCTTCAGGGAGAAATATTCAGACTCTCAAATTTTTTACAATATAATAATCTTTTGTTATACCACTTGTTGGGGCTCATTTTGAAACTCACGGAGTAAATAAAGTTTTCACTAGCTTAATTGTTTGAAAATCACAAAATATGTTTTAGAGTTAACACACGGATTGTGGCCATCTTGACTTTTGAGTGTCGGTAAACATTGTGTAATTTTTTTTTCCAGTACCAAAATTTGCACTATGACCCCTGATTTTTACTCTTGATTTGGTAAGAGAATGGTTGAAATTTTCCTAAAGGAAAGTTTTGAAAGGAAACTCAGAGCAATTTGTTGGTACAGAAAACACAACAGCACTGATAACTTTGTAGGGGTATGTTTAAACTAGAATCAATTCTGCAATGTACTTACCTGGTTTGGGTGTCAATTTGAGATGTAAAGTTTGCAGTGTGTTAGGATTGAGACTAACTCTGCATTGTAAAGATTCAACATTGAACTGGATAACTCCTGGCTCATTTGATGTGGCTGATTGTAACTAATGCAAAGTCAAGTAAAAAAAGAAACATTGTAAAAGTTTCCCACAACATCCTTGTATACAGGGCTGCAATATCATCAACATTTTAATAACGCGTAGGATTCCACAATAAGGCCCTTGTAGATTTTCACATAAACATTTTTATTTTGAAACAAACTTTTCGATCTGGAGAGGGAGATTCTTCTCAAAACTTTATGAACAGATGGTTTGCACATATTTATCCTGAGTGTCTAGGTCTCTTCTTTATCAGTAGTATGAGAATTCAATGTTTTGTACATTCTGTGCAAATGAAGTAAAAGGCTAACTCTCCTAAGGTCCATTTTAGGCTACAGTAACTGTATTTGGGGAGAATAATTAAGACTAGTTTAACCCTTTCACCATCATGGTTTGTCCCAAATCCATTGTTTTCTATGGTAAAGTTGGACCTGTATACAGGGAACTGGGGTAAAAGGGTCATAACTGTCAAGGCTAAGATGGATTTATACTTACAGAATCATCTGTCTGAATAACTCGATGCAAGTGTCTCTTCATGAACACAGAACCTAAGAATCGTTCCATGGGACAACACATGTATGATGATGGGCCACCTATGACCCCAGGTGGTGGCGATGGCGTGAATAAACTGTGCAAAGCTTCATGGGATAGCAGTGTTGGTATTGATGCTGCCCAGGATCTTTGTGGCAATATTCTGAATGGCGGACTGGTAAGAGCTGAAAAAGTGACATGACAATAACCAATCAGCGTGCTTCAAAATTTAATTGACACATCATGGATACAAGAAAGTTATCTCTGGTGCAAGAATATTTTACATATTACATGTACTTGTATTGGCCTGATGCCAGACATTTCCAAGTTGACTCACAGAGTTGGTGAGTTAGAGGGTACAAAGTAGCCTATTCCTGTTGACAATAGTACATGCAGTGAAGAGTTGGGTTTAAAAATCCTACATATCATTTTAACTATAAATCTGCTTTCCAAACATTCTGATGATACTCAGGAACTAGACAGTGTGGTGTTGTGGTGTTTGTAAAGAAGACAATGAATAATTGATTCAATTGACCACATGGTAACACTGACACTGACAGACAGGAAAGACTCACCTGCAGGAAGTAAAGAAGTGGCTCCACCTGGTGAGTGCATCATAGGGTTACCAGGGGAATGGACCATACCAAGCCGAGCTACAGGGGAGGGACCTGGTAGGGAGGGACTACCAGGCCAATTCCGAGTACCAGGAGAAGGCATAGTAATTCCAATATTTGGGTATGGTGAGCCTCCTTCAAGACCTACAACATGGATAAAGATATCAATTAAGTGTTAGAGAATTTCAGATAAGAGCATAAAGTGAAGTGATGTATCAAGTTATTGTCAATGCAATGATCGACAGTTCTCACCTGTATGACCTATAAATGGACTTGGTGAAGCATTATGAACAAATGAACTTGGTGATGGTACATGAACTGCACTACTAGGTGAACTTGCCATCAAAAGGTTTCCTACAATTGTAAACAAGAGTAATTTTCAGTTTGATTTTGTAAGGAAACCTAGTAAATGTGAAAGCCACTGGCAACAAATGCAGTGATTCAAGTCATTTGGGGAGCATTAAACATCTTTGAATTGTCTACAAAGATTAATATTTGCTTTTGATGGGAAAAATGGTAAAACTTTATTAATTATTAGCCATGGCAAGTCTCCTTAAACATTTAAGACAAATAATTTAGTATATCATAGTATATGCACATTTATCTGGAAAATTAGCATGATTCAAGGAAAGTTACAAGTGTTAATGGTCTTTGGAATGCAATGTTTCCAAATATTGAGCAATAAAATTATACACAATGGAGGTTGTACATGTAAGCGGTGATTAGATTAACCACAATACCTCCTCTGTAACTGGTTGAAATAAACAGTATTTGTCACTATGTTTCTGGAAGTTGTTACAAGAGATCTAATCACAGCATAAGTTGTACAGTTGGATATAAATGAGAAGTTCTGTATATTCACTTCTTCTACAATTTATCCATGATATTCAGCAATCATAAAATCCTACATAGCTCATAAAAGAATTTGTTGTAACCCGGGCTGAACTATTTCCTTTTTGTTGTAACTAGCTGGTATGTTTGTTGTGTCTTGGACTTCTCAAGGGCATCAATATCACAGTCATCAAATTGCATGGTGAATAAAACAAGTCTGAGTTTTACCTGGTGAAGGAGTTCCTATCATTGGAGATGGGGTGATACCACTTGAGATAGAGGGGGGAGATGCTAATGGATATGCACTAGCTCCAGGTGATGAACCATACTGCTGACCTTGTGATACGACTGAACCATGTGGTGATGCAGGGGTTGCAGGATTACTTGGTGGGGTCATTGGATGTGCAAATCCCCCTGCCCTAGAAATGGGAGATGCTGTGGATACCTGTGTCATAATTGTTTCTATGGTATCCAATCTGATTGGTGATGGAGGATCATCGTCTTCACTGATGGAACGACGTCTGGGATGCGTAACACTGTCATCAACAAACAGCGTCAGAAAAGACTGAAAAATTAGAAAAATTGAAAATTTTATTTTAATAATGGCTCTGACAATATACAGATAATACAGATAATGAACAACTGAACATAGTACCATTGTATTAACATTTTTCATCATATCCTTTTTTTGTAACCCAGCTTGTGATTTCATTGTGATGGTAGGATTCAGCCAACTATGATTTCACTAAGTCAACTATCACTTAGTTTCAAAGCAATAGGACGAGTGTTTTCAGAGAAGTAGAAACTGCCCAAAAGTGCAAATTTCACCAAAATTTATAACACCTTTCAATCCAATCTGACCTCTGTTTAGAAAAGTTTTAACAATTTGCAGGATCTTTCTTTTCACCTCCATTGCATATTTTTCACACTGACATGATCATTGTACAAAGTCACATCTCCACCCATGGGTGCACCTGTACACCAAATACAAGGATGGTAGCTAGGTGCTGTGGTTTTAAAGGTTAAAGTTTAAAGGACATACATACAGAAATACAGATGCTGCTGACTGACCATATAAAAGCTGTGTTTGGTATAATATATATATATATATATATATATATATATATATATATATATATATATATATATATATATATATATATATATATATATATATATATATATATATATATATATATAGAGATAGAGAGAGAGAGAGAGAGAGAGAGACACACACACACACACTATATATATATATATATATATATATATATATATATATATATATATATATGTATATATAATATATAGAGAGAGAGAGAGAGAGACACACACACACATGTATGTATATATATATATATATATATAGAGAGAGAGAGAGAGAGAGAGAGAGAGAGAGAGAGAGAGAGAGAGAGAGAGAGAGAGAGAGAGAGACACACACACACACACACACGCACGCAAAAACTGAGCTGAAAATCATTGGCTGTTGAGGCACATGTACATTACTACCTGAAAACTACGCTTTTGTGGCAACATGATGGCGACACCATTTGACTTGCATCAAGAATAATTGCTACTGTACATGCTCCCTGGCTTCATCTGTGCTCAGGCAATAATATGACAGAACCCCATGGCCTGGAGGGTGCTTTATGGCGTTCCGAAGGTATTTCCTGAGGGATACGGTGTATTCTGCCACCAGTACTTTTCAGAGTGAAGTAAGGAAAAGTACATGCAGAATACACTGTATTCAAGGGAAATACCTTCGGAACGCCATAAAGCACCCTCCAAGGCCAATGGGGTGCTGTTATTATTACACGTTCCACAATTTTGTCGATCGCCGTCGAAAAAAACAGCTAATCGTGACACGGCCTGATTGCACATAGATTCTATATAGTGCGCATTGATATGCTGTCAACGAACTTTTCATAAGCTGTGAGCTCATTGATTGGCTAAGGAAACTTCTACTATGTATATGCACATATTTTGATGCAGCGTACCAAGTTCACTCTACATCACTGTATTTCCATCTCGACTAAGACTACAAAAACAGACACAAACAAGTCATCGTTGATAACGGATCGCAGGTCCTCGGAGAGCAAGGATAGAGTCCTGTTCATTAACTGGGTCTGTGATTAAAAATACAGCATTACAGATGAGGCTTAATGGCCAAGATGAGCTCCATGGTAGTGAAAACGTATATTACCAATCTGGGCCGCCATCCTAATTACAAAAATACCGTCAAGGACAGTGTGCTCACATTCAGTTTGAATTGGACCGTTCAAGAAATATTTCAACAAGAAAAACAAGAATGACAAAAGCAATAAGGTCTGCAACTTAGGTACTAGAGGTAATCTTTAGGAACATGCATATCATCTTCTATAGCAATAGGACAAGCAGATCCTACATACACAAGCAAATGTCAACTAATTTGCATAATTTAGCGTGAAATAATTTCTTAACCATGGTTTTCTATGTAAACATTATTTAATGGCACGTGACCTGTTTTCAAAATGCTTTGCAGTTGGCAAAACATGTAAAATATTTTGCTGAAAGCAAGCAATTAGTAAAATATTTAAAAGCAGTGATAATTAGCTCAGTCAAAAGTTAAATTAATTAGAAAAGTCTCAAAGTTTTTGAGAAAATGCTAAAAAAATAGAGGGACTATATATACTCTGTCTATGAAAATACATTTCGCTGCCAACAGATTGGCAATCTGTGGTACATACAGCGCGTTTCACCTAGGTACCGCAACTCAGCGTATGAGACGGACAGAATCCACGTACAAAACACACGATTAGCTGGGTATCACGGACACATTTCAAAGCCACCGACTTGTCGATTAATTACAGTAAACCAGCAGGGGGCAGCTGCTGTCTAGACTGAGAGATAAACAGTTGACTAGACTTGATCTACAATGTAACTGTTTCTTTTACAATTTCAGCTAAGAGTTCAAGAGGTGAAGGTATTCTCAACAGAAACTAACTGAAAAGCCACACATTGTAGATCAAGTGTCTCTCTCAGTCTAGCCAGAGCGGCTGCCCCATGCTGGTTTACTGTAATTAATCAATGAGTCGGTGACGTGACTGTCAAATACCCAAGCTAATCGTGTGTTTTGTACGTGGATTGTGTCCGTCTCATAGGCTGAGTTGCTGTAGCTAGGTGAAACGCACTGTATGTAATAATATGTTATTATCATTCTAGGAGGAGACAAATAATCATTTATAATTTCACCAATAGTATCATCTTTTCATGTTGTCATGACTATTTCTTTGTGAGACACACATAATGATTGTGTACAGTCACCGATGGCACCGAGACCAGTTCCACATGGTGTTTGCCATATCAATGTGAGATGCAAAGAGCAGTCATAGACCTACTTCTTACAAACACTTAAATGCTGACACACAGCATGGTTGAATTAGGAGTAGAATAGTAAATAAAAACTTTCTTGATAATCTTGACATAAAGCAGTATAGTTGAATTCATCGAGACGGAATTGTATTACCTTGAGTCCAGGGGTCGGTGTGAATGCTTCTACTACTTTGCTGATGTCAAACAGACTATAAGCTCCATCTGTACGTAAAAATACATTATACTGCACTCAGTGTTTTAACTTTCACACGATGTGAATTTCAATACCTGCTTCATGACCTGACATTCTGACAGTTTCACAAGTTTCAGTATGCTATAGTCAGCCATGATATGAATTTTGTCTCTAGCACTTTTATGTCAACTTATCTTACACTGAACTGTCGTCTCTTTCCTTGCTATGAGTAGTATGAGTAATTAAATATTCACATGCCAAAAAAAACCCCAACAACACTTGTATTTCAACAACTACATAGCTTATGGCCAATTGAAGTTCTTAGGATAATGTATGTGTTCTGTAGAATAGATACAAACACAGTGAGTTACTGATAGCAAATCAGACTACTATGTGTGCACCACATGTAGCAAATATCCGATTCTTACCTCGTATTGCAATCATGTTCTTGCCTTTACACTGGATGTCAAGACAATATCTGATACAGTGTTGAGGAATGTTACATTGACGAGCTTTCTAGAAGACAGCATTTGCAATGTTTGAATGGGAAAATGCCAATGACATGTATTGCAGGATTGTTGCCTGTATTGAACAAAATGAAACTTACTCAACACAGAAAAAAAGTACATGATGTACATGAAACCATCCCACACAACTTTGCTTGGCTTAAGATAGAATGCACCATAGCAACAGATATTTGATCAATATTATGGTCTATCACATGTGAAGGCAAATTTGAAGCTCATAGAGTAACAAGAGTAATCAACGGCTGATTTCAAAAATGTAATGTTTTCATCATAAAGTTAACCCTAATTTTTATTCTGGATTTCAAAACGAAAAGGTCAATTCCAAAGCTTGAACTTCCTTAAAGCCGCACTTTTCAATCCCAGGTTCTCGCATTAGTGGAGTTCTCCTCCCAGTCAAACACATGGCCAGTATGATGTTTGATTTCTATAACATTAATTACACAAACTGATCTCAACCTTTTGTCATATTTTGCTCATCCTGTAAACAGAGTTTATGCAAGCTTTTGATTGACGGTCGGTTCAAATAGCCAACGGTCATTGATTCCCCACTACAAACGCTCGAATTTCCTAAAAAATTGTCTTTCAGTGGCGTTAGACTTTGAATATAACCACAGAGTTTGATCGGCAGCAACTTCACGCTGACCGCTTGGCAGTCTGTCTGTGTTTTTGCGGCCGAGGAAAACTAAAAAGTGGCATTTTCTTGAGCGTGTGCCCGTGTGTTGCATGTTTGGTGTCCACTTACACAGTGAACGCCGCCATACCTTGGCGTCCTTTTAAAGGGAGGCTCCTACTTTAATATGTCAAGCTTTATAGAACTTAGTTTTCATCAACTGTTAAGAACTGATGGTAAAGTTTGAACATAATATTGTACCTCTCAATTTTGTAAATGTTCACCATAAATCAGGAAGGTCAATTTTCCTGTTTAAGTTGTTCCTGAACAGTGTATATAGAGGATACATGCTTCTAAATGCAATTCTAATGTGGGTTGATGACTGAGGCAATATACTAAATGTCTGCCAGGGTGCCAATGGTCTCTGAAAGTAACAATACATTAAAAAATGCCAGCATTACAAGGAATATGGAAATCACATATAATTAATTTAAACTAAACAATTCATCAAATGACTTATCATCTTAGGAAACTGACACTTGCCTCCAGATCTTTTCATGCAAAATATCAACTGTAGTTACATGAATTTTAAATGAAGAACAAGAGTTGAATTGTGAATTGGACAAAAAACCCACTGTGTTTGGTTTAATGAATAATGGAAACTGCTTAGAGTGATCAATACTCAAGACTACATAGATGACAGTGAATGACTGACGATTATAGTGTTTATTTTAGGTAGAATGCACCTCTAGGACAGATATTCAGACTCCATTTTTTACAGCACTTTTCTTTTTTACAGAACTTATTTACCACTTACGTGGGATCACTTTGAAGCTCTTGGAATAAATAAGATTTTCAGTTTTTTTTGTGAAAATCGAAAATGTAATTTTTTCCTATGGAATTAATACAGGAAGAGCATCTCTTTTGAATTTCAAATGTTGGGAAATTTAAGATAATTTGTTTTTCTAGTTCTAGAATTTTCATAATTGATTTTGAAAAAGAGTAATTAAAAGTTTCCTTGCAGAAAGTTTGAGCAAAGGTTTACGTTGTTCACTTATGAGGTGCATACTACATTTAAAGAAAAGAAGACATATTTCACTTACAGTTTGTAGTCCTAACATTGGTGACATCTGTAGTTTACATATGGCTTGTAGTGGACTCTGTGTATCATTAAGAACCTGCAGCATAGATTGAGAATCTTAGAATAAGTTGATCCGACTCTGACACTTCACTATAAAACCGCAATAAAATTATGGTAGAAGCATAGACGGCAGTAGTTCTGCTTTACTGTCAATGATACAAGCAAATATCCATTTTAGAGCTAGATGATTTTAAGTGTACTTGAATACATTGCTTTGTTTTGTCAGTGGGTAACAGCAAATGTCTTCACATTTTCATTAATCAGAAAATGGTATGACAATTCATCTTCCAGGATGCAATGAGCGATGCCTTCAATGTTTTTGACAAGTGATGTGTGGCTTGTCATACTGAAAAAAACTGTGAAGTTGTATAACCTGGATGATAAACTGATATAGGATATATAAAGCTGATATTTTCAGAAATGAATGAGCAAAATTATCTAACCTGTACAAGATAGGGAAGGTTGCCATGCTGGTTGAGTTCTTGTTCCAATTGAGCCAACACAAATGAATGACAGTTAGCAAGACTTGACGGACCAACTACACCAACACTCAAATGGAATCTTCCATCAGATGGCTGCCAATGGATAGTAACCTATCATATGCAAAACAAATGTTGATGTAAGTGATATGAAAAAATACTATGCAATTAAAATGAGTGTAATGACATACCTTGTGAACAAGTTGGTGAAGGGCCTGAAATAGATATGAATTCAGGAGGAGTCAAGTTGATTCTAAAAGCAAGATCCCCCAAAAAGTATTGTATTCAGGCAAAATGAGTTTAACAAGTCATCGCTGATGACACAGTCCCCGCTGGATTATAATTGACATACATATGCACATTTGCACTACAATACAATGTCTGTGTGCCAAGTTTGAACGAAGTCAGTTCAGGGATAGTTGAGTTATGGTTCAAAAACATGAAAAAATCACAACAAAACAGCTGCCCAGTGGCCATATTGGATCATATGGCAAAATAAATTGACAGGCATATATATATAGCATAGTACTTTATCTTTATACCAGCACTGAACGAAACCGGTTCAGGGATAGTTGAGTTATGGTTCAAAAACATGAAAATATAATTAAAAAACGGCCACCTGGCAGCCATATTGGATTGTATCGCAAAATAAATTGATGTGCATATATATGCCATAGTACTATATCTGTGTACCAACATTGAACGAAATTGGTTCAGGGATAGTTGAGTTATGGTTCAAAAACATGAAAAATTCCATCAAAATAGCTGCCTGATGCCCATATTAGATTGTATCACAAAATAAAATGACCTGCACAAATATGCCATAGTACTTTATCTTTGTACCGACACTGAACAAAATCGGTTCTGGGACAATGGCCATTTATTTGTAAAATCAGCATCTTTGTTCCAAATAATTTAACATCGCATTGCATTGAGTGTAGGCATGGAGGTACCAGAAGACCTCCATGCTGGTACATTGTTGCTTGTCCTGAGCATCGCATCCACCAGACTGTGTCAATTTTAGCTTTCTTTGTGAATCGGATTTCAGAAGTACCACTTTGTTTGGTTTACATATCATGCATATCAAATAGGACAATTGTCATCATATGTACCTGGTCAGCAGTATGCAGATACCTCAGCTGGCTTCAGAGGCTCAACCTGCCCAGCCTAGTTTTTACAGAATGTTGTTTTGGGCCTGGCATAGACACTTTAACTAAGTTTACAAAGTATGTCATTACTCATACATACCAAGTTTCAAGGCACATACCGAGTTTCAAGGCAATCAGACGAGCAATTTCAGAGAAAATGATTTTTGACCAAAAATGGGAAAAATGCCCCCAAAATACAAATATGAAAATTTCACTACAATTTGAAGACACTCAATGAAGGTTGCCTCCTGGTACATACATACCAAATTCAAAAGCAATCAGAATAGTTATTCAGAGAAAATGATTTTTCGCCCAAAATGCAAAAAATTGCCCCAAAAGTACAAACATGAAAATTTAACCACAATTTTAACAAATCTGACAGAAGTCAACCCTAGGATCAGAGAATATAAAATTTCAAGGCAATCCAATGAGAACTGTGGGAGAAAATTTTTGACCAAAAATGGGAAAAATTGCAAAAAGATTACAGATATGAAAATTTCACCATAATTTGAACAAATCTGACCGAGGCAAATCCTATGATCATGCATACCAGGTTTCAAAGCAATTGGACCTGCACCTTCAGAAAAGATTTTTTTACCAAAAATGGAGAAAATTGCCCAAAAATACAAATATAATAATTTCACAACAATTTGAACAAATCTAACTAAAAACCTGCATACCAAGTTTCAACCAAATCTGGCCTGCAATTTGCTGGATTTTCTCCTTTATAACCCATTTCCATATTTTTGACACTACCATGTTCATTTGAATAAGTTCACATCTCCACCCCATGTACACCAAATTACTTTGATGTAAGGTGCTGTGGTTTTGGAGTTTTTGATGTGGACGGACATACATCCACATGTACATATATACAGACATACAGATGCCACCGACTTTACCATATAGGCTCTCTTTGTTATACTGTATACGCATATACCAAACGTGAGCTAAAAATCACTGCAAGATAAAACCATATTACAAAGATCACTGCCAAAGTAAAACCACATTGTAAAGATCACTGCGCCAGCAATGGCCATGTTACAAAAGATCACTGCCAGCTACTACAACATTACAAAGATCACTGCCAGCTACAACCACATTATCAAGATCACTGCCAGCTACAGCTACACTGCAAGCTAAAACCATATTACAAAGATCACTGCCAGGTAAAACTACATTGTAAAGATCACTGTGCCAGCTATGACCATGTTACAAAAGATCACTGCCAGCTATTACAACATTATCAAGATCACTGCCAGCTACAACTACATTGCAAAGATCACTGCAAGCTACAACTACATTGCAAAGATCACTGCCAGCTACAACTACATTGCAAAGATCACTGCCAGCTACTACAACATTATCAAGATCACTGCCAGCTACAACTAGAACTCAGGGCTTTCAATTATAGCCGGTCACCGGCGGCAAATCGCCATCTGAGACAGGTCTTGCCGCTGGCTGTTTTCCCTATTCAAGGCCTGCAGTGATGATCTTTACACACGTTATGAATTCTTTCCTGTCCCAATTCTATCGTTGGCTGCGCTGTGCTATAGAGGCTCAGCCCCTAAGGCTCGTTGGTAGCCGATTTCTGATTGGTTTCAATTGGTACTGTCAAAAAGCTTTGCGTGTTCTGATTGGTTTTCGGACGTACAACGATCGATATGGTTACGAAAAGAACGACAGACATGTTGGATTCATAGGTCTAAAAAGACCCCGAGAGGCTTACACTACTAGCTCTGGATATAAAAGTAATGTTCATATTTGTAAATCATTTTATTTTCCTGAGGAATTTCAGTGATCGGGGGTTCAATCCATCAATGGTATAGAATGCAATGTAGATTTCACGCCGCGTCTGAGCAAAATGCCATAGCATTACGTGTATTTAGCGACTGGAATTTTTGATTTGTTTTCCTGTTTGCAGATCGTGAACACTCTTTACAATGAGTAAGAATCGTTTACTCAGTGCAAAAAAAAACTTTGTGGGGATTGACAAAATTTTTAGTGAGTTTTGACTACCACTGAAATTGTTTGCACCGAGCCGCCGTTCTATGAAATGTATTCTTAGTTACGGTAGTACATGCTGTGTACTGTGGTTGTTTCGAAGGCCCGAGAATTGAAGTTTGATAAATATTTACCGACATCCGAAATCTTTCCTCAAAAGCAAATATCGGTATTCCGATCCTTCAAAATCATTTACCATGACCAACATTTTTTTTAATGTTTAGGGCAATCACAAAATTTAGCTAGGCTTGACTATATACTTTCGCTGTATCTTGCACTTACGTCATGTATGGTGGTAAACCATGTTTTGAATATGGATATTGTAGTGAGCCTACCCACTTGGCAGGCGTGGGTTTCGACAAAACTCGGACTACTGTGAGGGATTTTAGAATAGATAGTCATCAGGAGAAAAGATTTGATCATTAACTTTCACGCGCAAGGATTTACTACGTAAATAAATCAACATATTCTCAATCTTGTCGATTGAGAGGCCGACGGACAACGAAGCCACGCAATTTCATTAGCGGATGTAAACTTGAGTATTGTAATTGTATGACGTAGCGTCTACTCAAATTGTCTCTGGTAATGGTCTCCTATTTACCCCATTACATTTGTAAATTTTCACACTGGAAATTCATAGCCGGTAACTCTGAGGAGAGGTCTTGAAAGAGACAAAATAAAATTACAGCAGTATCAACCAGACACAGATCGGAATTATTTGTCGTGACGTTATAACATCAGTTTTGCAGTGGGGACAAGATTTTTTTTAACTCTAATACGATTAGCTGTTTTTGAATGGGAACGTAATACAATTATTGAATTACTTTCTGCAGATGTTGTTTCTTAAGAAATAGTTTCTGCAGGTGTAGTTTTTAAAGCTACATCTGAAGAAATAGTTTTTGCAGATGTAGTCTCTGAAGCTACTGTTTCATCAGCCTGAGAATCACACAATATTGAGGTATTGTCAGCTGGTACTGCCATACAAGCCTTGGGCTTAGACGAGTACTCCAGTGATTCTAAATATGGTTCAGATTATGATCTTTATTAAGGTTGTAATTCAACAGAATTTGTATGCAAATAATAATAACCTGGTGTATCAATAAACATATAAACTCTGTAATACTTCTGTTTGTCTTTCATAATTTATTTCACAAGATCCAATTTCATGTTACTTTTGATAGGGCTTCAGTTATAATAAACTTGACAGTAAATTGCCCTAAAAAGTGCCACCACAGGCCACCAATTGAAGATGAATAATTAGAAAAGCTTCAGCTTCAGGAGGGGGACACCCCCCTCCTGGCCTCCCCCCGCGCACGCCTTGCTCCACTTGGCTCCGCACATGGCTGTACCCTCCTGTTCTTTCACTTGTACCCTTCTATTCTGAAAAACATTGACAGCCCTGAGAACTACATTGCAAAGATCACTGCCAGCTACAACCACATTACAAAGATCACTGCCAGCTACTACAACATTATCAAGATCACTGCCAGCTACAACTAGAACTGCATTGCAAAGATCACTGCCAGCTACTACAACATTATAAAGATCACTGCCAACTACAACTACATTGCAAAGATCACTGCCAGCTACAACCACATTACAAAGATCACTGCAAGCTACTACAACATTGCAAAGATCACTGCCAGCTACTAAAACATTATCAAGATCACTGCCAACTACAACTACATTGCAAAGATCACTGCCAGCTACAACTATATTGCAAAGATCACTGCCAGCTACTACAACATTACAAAGATCACTGCCAGCTACAACTATATTGCAAATATCACTGCCAGCTACAACTATATTGCAAAGATCACTGCCAGCTACAACTATATTGCAAAGATCACAGCCAGCTACTACAACATTACAAAGATCACTGCCAACTACAACTAAATTGCAAAGATCACTGCCAGCTACTACAACATTGCAAAGATCACTGCCAACTACAACCACATTACAAAGATCACAACCACATTACAAAGATCACTGCCAGCTACTACAACATTGCAAAGATCACTGCCAACTACAACCACATTACAAAGATCACAACCACATTACAAAGATCACTGCCAGCTACAACCACATTACAAAGATCACAACCACATTACAAAGATCACTGCCAGCTACAACTTCATTACAAAGATCGCTGCCAGCTACTACAACATTGCAAGGATCACTGCCAGCTACAACTATATTGCAAAGATACTGTCAGCTACTACAACATTGCAAAGATCACTGCCAGCTACAACTATATTGCAAAGATCACTGCCAGCTACAACTATACTGCAAAGATTACTACCAGCTACTACAACATTACAAAGATCACTGCCAACTACAACCACATTACAAAGATCACAACCACATTACAAAGGTCACTGCCAGCTACAACCACATTACAAAGATCACAACCACATTACAAAGATCACTGCCAGCTACAACTATATTGCAAAGATCACTGCCAGCTACAACTATACTGCAAAGATCACTGCCAGCTACAACTATATTGCAAAGATCACTGCCAGCTACAACTATATTGCAAAGATCACTGCCAGCTACAACTACATTACAAAGATCACTGCCAGCTACAACAACATTGCAAAGATCACTGCCAGCTACAACTATATTGCAAAGATCACTGCCAGCTACTACAACATTACAAAGATCACTGCCAACTACAACTAAATTGCAAAGATCACTGCCAGCTACTACAACATTGCAAAGATCACTGCCAACTACAACCACATTACAAAGATCACAACCACATTACAAAGATCACTGCCAGCTACAACCACATTACAAAGATCACAACCACATTACAAAGATCACAGCCAGCTACTACAACATTGCAAAGATCACTGCCAGCTACAACTATACTGCAAAGATCACTGCCAGCTACAACTATATTGCAAAGATCACTGCCAGCTACAACTATATTGCAAAGATCACTGCCAGCTACAACTATATTGCAAAGATCACTGCCAGCTACTACAACATTGCAAAGATCACTGCCAGCTACAACCACATTACAAAGATCACTGCCACATTACAAAGATCACTGCCATTTCAAAGACCACTGACAGATATGGCTATATTTCAAAGACCACTGCCAGCTATGGTCACATTTCAAAGACCACTGCCAGCTATGGCTATATTTCAAAGACCACTGCCAGCTATGGTCACATTTCAAAGACCACTGACAGATATGGCTATATTTCAAAGACCACTGCCAGCTATGGTCACATTTCAAAGACCAATGCCAGCTTTAGCTTGATTTCAAAGATCACTTCCAGCTACGGTCACATTTCAAAGACCACTGCTAGCTAAGGCTATATTTAAAAGACCACTGCCAGCTATGGTCCAATTACAAAGATCACTGCCAGCTATGGTCACATTCCAAAGACCACTGCCAGCTATGGCTATATTTGAAAGACAACTACCAGCTATGGTCACATTTCAAAGACCGCTGCCAGCTATTGCTATATTTGAAAGACAACTGCCAGCTATGGTCACATTTCAAAGACCGCTGCCAGCTATTGCTATATTTGAAAGACAACTGCCAGCTATGGTCACATTTCAAAGACCGCTGCCAGCTATGGCTATATTTGAAAGACAACTACCAGCTATGGTCACATTTCAAAGACCGCTGCCAGCTATTGCTATATTTGAAAGACAACTGCCAGCTATGGTCACATTTCAAAGACCGCTGCCAGCTATTGCTATATTTGAAAGACAACTGCCAGCTATGGTCACATTTCAAAGACCGCTGCCAGCTATTGCTATATTTGAAAGACAACTGCCAGCTATGGTCACATTTCAAAGACCGCTGCCAGCTATTGCTATATTTGAAAGACAACTGCCAGCTATGGTCACATTTCAAAGACCGCTGCCAGCTATTGCTATATTTGAAAGACAATCACACTACAGAATAAAATAACACTTACTATGTTACTTTTGTCTCTTCCATAGGCCAGAGTGAGTTTGCGATATGTGTATGATCTCACTTCAACTATGGCACTGAATGTGGGATCTGAAATATAAATTAATACATGAATACATCTGATATTAGCTATGATATTTTCAATTTTAAAATATTGATCAAACAGAGTGTCACATTTACAATGCCCTCAGAATAAATTCTTCCGTGAGTGCACGTGAATAAAGATATCAGATGTTTACCTTGTATTGCCGTAGCAAGATCAGCTGCCAAAACATACAGTTGGCCAATGGCTTGCCAATCTTGTACTAGTTGTTGTATCACTGGTGTGTATGTCTGTCCACTAAAACTGTCATACTGTAAATAGATATGCCTGACATCAGCCTGCTCACGATGGTTACCGTAACTACTGTTCAATGGACAGTCACTGAAAATAAACTGATATAGAAAGAGAAAAGAAAATAAATAACAACAACATAGCAAGATTAATGTAAAAGAAACTTGAGAGTACATTATACAAAGTGATACATTTTCAAAATTATGATTTGATGGAAAATATTGCGTTGGGTTATGTCACAAATAATTTTTTTGTCAACGCACTGGTTTTTACTATTATGATCATGCACCATCTAAATTAAATATTGGATTGTTTGTCTTGTAAACATATATCTCTTCTGTGAGAACAAGCCAGTAACAAGTAAAAACTTAATTATTATCATACATGCTATGCCTGTATTGCCATTTTTCTATTGTTCAAACGGTACTGATATGAACCCATATTTTAACTAGTGAAAATACGAATTATATTTTCAATGTAACCGAACTACTTAAAGCAACGCGTACGCGTGACCTTTGCTGGTATGCATGACCTTCGTTGGTATATGTACATATAAAACAGCTGAGCGAATAAGACAAATGACAATCCGAAACATCATTATGATTATGGTCGAAATGTTGTTGTTTGCAGTCATTTCATGGGCATTGCACTCAGGCACAAGTACAGTTGTACCAAAAACATACAAACAAAAGTATTGAAAATTTGTATCATTTGCCGACACCTGTTATCGTTCACGCCGGTCCCGTGGAGGTGCAGTGTTTTCGTGTCCGTGTACGCTGCTGAAGATTACATGTAAGATATCGGTTGACAGTGCATCATGATAGAACCGCTTTACGACAAGTTTCCTGTTGATTAGCTTAAGTATCTGGGCGGTTAATTACATCGTTTACAGCCGTAAATGAGCCACAAAAATCCAACCGCACTGAAAATACTCGCGACAGACAAGGTTGAAGGTGCACATCATATTTCCGATTTGTACCTGTTAGTGAGATTCACAGGTCATGATCGTGTCTGGTGGCACTGATGCGGTGCGGGTTTCAGATACAATGTGCATGTAAGGTCTAGGGAAAGTCAAATTTTCGCTTAGGTTGTTAAAGGATGTTTAGTTCTATTTAAGCAAGCCAGGAACGAAAATATACGAGCAGACGACAGAAATACCTTTGAAATGTTTTATTCGTACAGCAACAAAATCACGAACGAGTTACGACACTACAGCTTACAGTGTACTCACTACATGTTTTCCCTAATCCGCTAACTAAGATGGTAAATTCGGCATATTTGACGTCTGGGGACATGTAAAATTCTTCGAGATAAACTGACTGGTACGGGTATTATATCCACTGTGCATTCATAGATGTCGCAGAGAGCTACTTGCTCCATACTCTAAGCTGTTCATACTCGATCAAGTGTGAAATCGAACGCTGGCGTGGCGCGACCATTTTGACCTGATTTTGGCGGCCTCATAACTTTCACACAGGGATGAGGTTATGTATCGAAACACGAAAACACTTTATTTTACACATTCCAGCCTATGATGTTTTACATCCACCGCCATTTTAAATTAAAATAAATCTTCTTCAAATTGTGAAAACCTGTGTTAACATCATAATATTTAAATTGTTTGCTTTAAAAGTGCTCCATCAACCCGCCATTGAAGTGGAATGGCCCGATAGCGGAATAATATCAAGAAGTGATACAGTTGTCATCACTCCTTAGCAACCAACTTTTTATAAGTACAGCCTGGAGGAAGCAAGGTCGATTTTAAGTTGATTTCGTTGCTAATTTTGGAGCGTCTGTAGGAAAACAGTCATAACCAAAGCATGCATGTATGATAAAGGGGTTATTACATGAAGTTACGGCGATACGGCGTCGTATTCTCGTGATGTGTCCGTATTTTGACTCGTTGCTGCGCAACTCGTCAAAATACGGACACATCACTCGAATACGACGCCGTATCGCCCAAACTTCGTGTAATAACCCCTAAATATTGTATGGTAGGTAGGATTTTGACTCTCAAGAACAAACCACTGTAATCACAGACCTGTGATTCCAGGGCCTGTGTTTCTATGTAGGGCACTGGAAGTTTTCACTGTACTGGTTATGATCTGTGTAAATTTTCGTTTTAGATACTTACATGTACAAGCCATGTCTTGTTTGTTTTTCCTTGCAATCGAATTGAACAGTCCAATACAGATTTACTCAACATGTCATTTATTTCACATGGTATACCTTCACATACTGGCATGCTGCAATGAAGGTCAAAGAATCATAACATAATCGAACTCTTTATGTCTAAGTTTTACTTTTTTACTGTACCAGGGCAGCAACTTCAAATGTCGGGCAACTTATCATTGATTAGCACTTACTAACAGCAAAAATGACCTCTTACAGGTTTGTATTTTGCAGGGTAAAAGACCGGTACGGGTAAAAGGCAGAAGTTGATTGTTGAAATTGTGACATTGATCAAGTTTATGATATTAAAGAACCATGGATCTACCCCATAGAGATCCTTTCAGAGCTATTGTGACACAATATTTGTTGCTGAGAAAACCTCTCATCTCTGAGAAAGCATTGGGACACATGATCTGAACATAAATGGATAACCCAAGTTCAAGCAGAACAATTATCTGCGTGAAACAATGTTAGAATATTTGACTAAATCAATATCATATCTCAACAAGACCTGCACGCAGTTCATTTCTTGGATGAAGCTGGAAGGAAATGTCGCAACATAAGAAATACTTAAGCTGTAGAAACACAGTGATATGGTTCAGAGGTAATTATACATGAAATCTCCTTCATAGTGCTAGAGGTATGAGCTACTTCAATATATTGCACTCCAATCTGAAACTGGATGTGGGAAGTGAGGACAGAACACTCCAATCTGAAACTGGATGTGGGAAGTGAGGACAGAACACTCCAATCTGAAACTGGATGTGGGAAGTGAGGACAGAACACTCCAATCTGAAACTGGATGTGGGAAGTGAGGACAGAGCACTCCAATCTGAAACTGGATGTGGGAAGTGAGGACAGAACACTCCAATCTGAAACTGGATGTGGGAAGTGAGGACAGAGCACTCCAATCTGAAACTGGATGTGGGAAGTGAGGACAGAGCACTCCAATCTGAAACTGGATGTGGGAAGTGAGGACAGAACACTCCAATCTGAAACTGGATGTGGGAAGTGAGGACAGAGCACTCCAATCTGAAACTGGATGTGGGAAGTGAGGACAGAACACTCCAATCTGAAACTGGATGTGGGAAGTGAGGACAGAGCACTCCAATCTGAAACTGGATGTGGGAAGTGAGGACAGAACACTCCAATCTGAAACTGGATGTGGGAAGTGAGGACAGAGCACTCCAATCTGAAACTGGATGTGGGAAGTGAGGACAGAGCACTCCAATCTGAAACTGGATGTGGGAAGTGAGGACAGAGCACTCCAATCTGAAACTGGATGTGGGAAGTGAGGACAGAGCACTCCAATCTGAAACTCTGGGTGATTGTTGTCAGATACTGGTTGGCTGACCCTCAATGTAGCCTTATCTAACTCCTCCTTCCATGATATGAAATTTGAATCCCGTATGTACTTTCTTCAGTTAACATGGTACGGGGACAAAACACTTTTCCAGTTACACATGAAGTTTGCAACAAGATGAGCGCATAGAGGAAGCAACCATCAGAAACTTAGAATTACCTGCCATCAATTGAAATTGGACAAATGGCACAGAGAATCCCTTTTGGGATGTATACAAAGAAAACTACTGAAAAATGTCATACAACACATTTTACTGGTCAAGTATTGCAACTATACAATGTCCTCACTAATTATACCACTAAAATCATTCATTAATGTTTTAAGAATGTAACTTATTGTTTAACCAGGGGTGTCTGGGGGTGGGGTGGGGTGGGGGGGGGTGTCGTCAGAACTCTGCTCAAAAATTACCAGGGATCCCTAAGACCAATTTCATAGAACACATTTTATAAAATCACAGACACACTTTGGAAGATTGGCAAGACATCTTTTTATCGTGCTAATTTTGAGCATTGCCACAGGGAAATGTAAAAACGGATTTTCATGAAGTTATTCAAATTGACTGTCACATGGTCCTTATGTAAACAGCTGCCTAATAATACAAAACACAGTATTTGCCAATATCTGGCTTCCACAAAATATATACTTTGATGGGGTTACGAGTTCATTTTTTCTGCAGAGAGTTCATTAATTGGAAGGCTTCAATACTTGTCTTAGAACGTAAAGGCAATTAATTGATCACCCTTAATCTGTAAAAAGACACTGTAAAACACATAAATAAATAAAATAAGCTTACTTGACAATTTTGACACAAAGTCCAAGACCTTCTCCCTCTACTTGTACTCCTTGATGACACAAATTAAATAATGCCAACTGAAAAATAAAATTATACATGTATTTTAGATACCATATTCAATAATTATATATGATAATAGCCAGCCAATGTCAAGGAAGCATGCAAAAATAGCTGTAAAAATACAAAATTAATGATTCTATCATTATTTCAATATATCACATTACTATAAACCCTAGGAAACTGTATACCAAATATCAAAGCTATCAGACAAGAAGTTTTTGAGAGACAAATTTTTTAACCAAAAATGGCAAAAATTGCTCCCAAAATACAAAATTGCAGATTCCATCACAATTTCAATAAATCACATTAAGCTTATCCATAGGAACCTGTATATCAAATATCAAAATCTATTGGTTGAGTAATTTTTGAGAAACAATTTTTTGACCAAAAATTGCAAAATTGTAGATTTCATCATAATTTGAATATATAATATTTGGATCATCCATGTACGCCCAATATCAAAGCTATAAGACAAGTGGTTTTTGAGAAACAAATTTTTGACCAAAATTGACAAAAATTTCTTAATAATTCAAATTTGCATATTTCTACACAATTTGAACAAATCTGAAATAGGTCATCCCTAGGGACCTATATGCCAAATATCAAAGCTGTCTGACAAGGGGTTTTGAAAAATTTTTTTTTTTTTGACTAAAAAAGAAAAAAAAAAGCTTAAAAATACAAATTTGCATATTTGAACAAACCAAAATAAGGTCATTCCAAGGGACCTGCATGCCAAATATCAAAGCTGTCTGATCAGCAATTATGAAGAAGAAGATTTTTTACCAGAAATGGCTTTCTTAGCTAATTTGCATATTTTCAATAACATAGGGCCAAAGTCCCTGAAGCTACTATAGACATGGATACAAAATTAAGTATTTCCTGACTGTATGAAATTATCTCACTAAGGTCATCCTAGGGACTTGTAAACCACATATTAAAGCTGTCTGACCAGCAGTTTTGAAAAAACTGTGATCCAACTGTCGATAGAGCTCTGCTGTGTTATGTAGAGAATAGCTTTTTGAGACACATGTATTGATGAAGAAGGTGGATATCTTTGATAGCTCATTTCAGGATTGCCTGACCAAAAATGGCAAAATTAGCTGCAAAAAATACAAAATTGAAGATTTCATGATAGTTTCAATATATTATATGAAGATAAAGCCTAGGGACCTGTATATACCAAATATCAATGCGATCAGATGAGTAACTTTTGAGGAACAAATATTTTGACCAAAAATGGCAAAAATTGACCCAAAAATACAAAAATTAAAGATGTCATCAAATTTCAATACATCACACTGAAACAACCCCTAGGAACCTGTATACCAAATATCAAAGGCATCAGACAAGTAGTTTTTGAGAAACACATTTTTTGACCAAAAATGGCAAAAATTACACCAAAAATACAAAATTGCAGATTTCATCATATATTCAATATATCATATTTAGTTTATCTGTAGAAACCTGTATACTTAATATCAAAGCTGTCAGGTGAGTGGTTTTGATAAAATAAAGTTTTGACCAAAAATGACAAAAAATTTCCTTCAAAATACAGATTTGCATATTTCATCACAATTTGAACAAATCTAAGTTGGGTTATCCCTAGGGACCTGTATACCAAATAACAAAGCTGTCTGACCAGCAGTTATAAAGAAGAAGATTTTTTACCAAAAACACCTTTTTTGGCGCTAATTTGCATATTTTCAACAATATCACAATATAAAAAAACAGTTTCTCAAAATCACATTTTTCATCTACACAACAAATATCAAATCAGTAAGTACTGCGGTTCTCAAGATATTTGAGTGGACGGACATTCATACATATATACAGACTGACGCCGGACGGATACTCATCCCAATATCTTTTATAGACTATAGTCTATAATAGCTAGTTAGAGTTGGTGTCAATCAGTGAACACAGACAAACAGAGTTGGTGTCAATCAGTGAACACTGACAAACAGAGTTTGGTGTCAATCAGTGAACACAGACAAACAGCGTTGGTGTCAATCAGTGAACACAGACAAACAGAGTTGGTGTCAAACAGAGTTGGTGTCAATCAGTGAACACAGACACAGAGCTGGTGTCAATCAGTGAACACAGACACAGAGTTGGTGTCAATCAGTGAACACAGACAAACAGCATTGGTGTCAATCAGTGAACACAGACAAACAGAACTGAATTCTTGATACAATAACCTTTCTCTTTAAGACAACGTATATTCATTTGAGCATTTGCTTGTTGACTGATGGATGAGCACATTCCTTAGAGAGGCACACCACCAATATAACTCAATATACACAACCTCCTGGGTAGATGTTGCCAAGTAAGTTACTATGATAGTTGTACTGAAATGTTTTCTGTAATAATTGTAAGGTACAGTACTGGCTTTGAATGAATAAACAACTACAATTTTTCCAAAATATGAAGCTTGAAATTACCTCATCACATAGGCCAATAAATGGAATCCTAGCATCACACATAGCAACTGTATGAGCTAATTCTGGTAGGAAATATGGGATATCATCTGAACTACGCAGTAACTTTGATAATCGCTCTGACAGTCCGTGGGCAGTATGCTGAAATAAGGACAAAAACTTACTTCAGAGAAAATATAGATAAACGATGTAAATAGATTTGCAATTTTCAAAAATGTCAGCTTTCATATGACAAGGTAGATGTATGCCTGAAAACATAAACGATATTTTAGAGTTTCCAAAACTGTACTGAAAAATTATAAGTACTGGGGCTCTACCAAAAGCTATAAAATGGAAGGCAGTATCTTGTTACAGCAGCAGTATTTCAACATTTGAAATCTTACTCCAAAGTTTTTTAGTAATTTGTTCTATTGATGTGTATCATAGAATAGAGATTGTAAGGCACATAGCCTGTTTTAAATTCAAACTTGACTATCTTGTAAAATGATTGCTGAAATCAGATTTCTCATTGATAGCACTGTCAACTTTGCCATTGGTATAAAGCTGTCTTTCTGTAGAATGGAAATGCTATTTGACAAACTCAGCTTACCTTTCTTTTCCGACCAGATATGATGTTATTGTCTGAAATGAAAAAGAAAACGGTATTGTTTCATCAAACACTCACCTTGATTGAAGCTTGTTATAAGCAAGATGTAAATGAAATCAATGGATTGGTGGATAGTACGGACAGAATTAGCTAAACTTATGTATTTGTACCTACCATGTAAGTATGTATCAGGTCCATGTGTGGTACTGTGTGGATTGACTGGTATCAAACTGATAGGTTGCAGGTAATGTTCTGATGTATCTGTATCTATATGTGATACAGCTGTGGATTCTTGGTATGTGGCTTGCCTCACAAACAGTAAGTGATATTTATAGTAGAGTTCTGCATGCCCTCCACTCTGCTGAAGTTCAACAAGCTAATAAGATAAAATACAGGGACAACCAAGCCTTGATATCACAGTCTCACAGAAGTGTCAAAAGTAATTACAAAACCTGCCAGAAAAAGAATTTATTAATCTCCTTGCCAATTTTAAATTTTGGTGTAAATTTGAAATTGTTGGGACTTTGACAAACAGATGAATGGCTCTATTATTGCCATGGACCAAGGGACCATTCTAAATGACCAGACACATTCCTGCTGTTTTACAAAGCATCCAAAACAACTAAAAGGGCAAACTCACCAAATAGTAGTTGGGATATCTTGTGAACTGAATGTAAACTTTGTTTTCTGACAGTTTCATCAGTGGGTGATCTTCACTGACAGGTAACAATGGCAGTTTCTTTGTCCAATGGCATGGCAGTGAACTGATAGTACGATAACATCTCTCCAAACCAAGTCTGAACCTAAAAAAAAAAACCAAACCTAAACACTTAACAATTTGAGTGCTGTAATTTTTTCCCACCAAAATTATAGTGCAACATTTTTCAAATTTTTATAAATTTTTCTGTAATTTTTTGCTAATTTTGGACCAAATTGACACCATATTCAATTGACTACAATGTTTTAGCAAAATTCTAGCAAAAATCTGAAAAAATTGACTGTGGTATATTTTGTGAATGTGACAAAAGTTGACCTTGGCGCTCTAAGGGTTAAAATGAGGCCAATGTCCCTGTAGCTACTATAGACATGGATGGTATGGAATATGTACATAGCATTACACCAGATACAGTGAGTATACAGGTCCTAGACAATATTCTCATAGCAGAAGGATTGTTTCAGTATGGCCCATACTTGTAGACCCCCCTATATACACAGACATTCATCAATAGCCAGCATAAAAAACTGCCATCTATGCTTATAGTGTCTTTGCCATCTGTCTCTCTCACTAGGTGGACACTTATACTGGCAGCTGGATAAACAATCTAAAAATGTTAAAGACCTATTTGACAAGCGGTTTCTTTGAGGAAGATTCATTAAAGCAATAATTTGATACTGCTCAGTACTGTTCAGTGTCAGTAGTTCTCTGTATGAACAAACATGTATAGTAAGTGTCATCAAATTTGAAAGTCTTACTGGATACATTACTTTTTAAGGGCTTGAACTCAAAACACCTCCAATATTAATTCACTTAGCATAGCAGTAGGTAGATAAAAGCCATGGAAATAGATGTTTCAACAAATAGTCTAGTGGTTGATATAGCTGTGCTGTGATATTATAGAGAGTTCACAGGATGGGTGCGAGTCGTTTTTTGGCAAAACCATAATTAATAATAACATTGGCAATAAAAATTAATTCTCACAGCAATTTAAAGGTGGAGCCTCCCTTTGAAAGGACGCCAAGTTATGGTGGTGTTCATTGTGTAAGTGGACACCAAACAGGCAACACGCAGGCACACGCTCCAGAAAATACAACTTTTTAGTTTTCCCGGCCGCAAAAACACAGACAGACTGCCAAGCGGTCAGCATGAAGTTGCTGCCGATCGAACTCGGTTATACTCGGTGGTTATATTCAAAGTCTAACGCAACTGGAAGACAATTTTTTAGGAAATTCAAGCGTTTGTGGTGGGGAATCAATGACCGTTGGCGATTTGAACCGACCGTCAATCAAAAGCTTGCATAAACTCTGTTTGCAGCATTAGCAAAATGTGACAAAAGGCTGAGATCAGTTTGTGTAATCAGTGTTATAGAAATCAAACATTGTACTGGCCAAGCGTTTGACTGGGAGGAGAACTCCACTAATGCAAGAACCTGGGATTGAAAAGTGCGGCTATAAAGAAAATACCACCAAGTGCACAATGTTGCTCCAATGAAGCAAACAAAAAGATGTATTCCTATTTCACTTGTGAAGTAAAAGTGCTATTGTGTTTGCAAAGAATTTGAACTTTCAATTTTTAGACAGTAGTCCATTTTGATGACCAGTTTCTAATTCAGTGATCAATTGAAATTAAATTTTTGAAGTTTTGGGTAATTTAATCAAAGTTAATCACAGACAAAGAAAGCACAAAACATGCGATATACTACAGCAGCTGTCCACTATGAGTATAGGACCACAGTGGCTGTCTACCAGAGAAGATGCCCACAGTGGCTGTCTACCATGATTATAGGACTACAGTGGCTGTCTACCATGAGTATAGGACCACAGTGACTGTCCACTATGAGTATAGGACCACAGTGGCTGTCCACTATGAGTATAGGACCACAGTGGCTGTCCACTATGAGTATAGGACCACAGTGGCTGTCCACTATGAGTATAGGACCACAGTGGCTGTCCACTATGAGTATAGGACCACAGTGGCTGTCCACTATGAGTATAGGACCACAGTGGCTGTCCACTATGAGTATAGGACCACAGTGGCTGTCCACCATGAGTATAGGACCACAGTGGCTGTCCACTATGAGTATAGGACCACAGTGGCTGTCCACCATGAGTATAGGACCACAGTGGCTGTCCACCATGAGTATAGGACCACAGTGGCTGTCCACCATGAGTATAGGACCACAGTGGCTGTCCACTATGAGTATAGGACCACAGTGGCTGTCCACTATGAGTATAGGACCACAGTGGCTGTCCACTATGAGTATAGGACCACAGTGGCTGTCCACTATGAGTATAGGACCACAGTGGCTGTCCACTATGAGTATAGGACCACAGTGGCTGTCCACTATGAGTATAGGACCACAGTGGCTGTCTACCATGAGTATAGGACCACAGTGGCTGTCTACCATGAGTATAGGACCACAGTGGCTGTCCACTATGAGTACAGGACCACAGAGTATAGGACCACAGTGGCTGTCCACCATGAGTATAGGACCACAGTGGCTGTCCACTGTGAGTATAGGACCACAGTAGCTGTCCACTATGAGTATAGGACCACAGTGGCTGTCTACCATGAGTATAGGACCACAGTGGCTGTCCACTATGAGTATAGGACCACAGTGGCTGTCCACTATGAGTATAGGACCACAGTGGCTGTCCACTATGAGTATAGGACCACAGTGGCTGTCCACTATGAGTACAGGATCACAGTGGTTGTCTACTATGAGTACAAAGTGCCTTGTTTGGCCACAATGTACTGGTCTAATTTACTCTATTCTTGGTAAATGAGAAACTACAGCTGCGAAATAGCAACATTTATGGCACAACAAATTTGCTACAAAAGATATCTATATTTTACCTTATCTTTATGATGAGTTCATCCAGGTGTGACAAATCTGTATTCAATGACTGTTCTAAATCTTCTAATAAAGCTCCTTCTATCAAATCAAGTAAGATAAGAAAACTGTGGTCAGATGTACACAGTACGTTAATTCATATCTGAATTTATAACTAAACTGTAATATTGTCTCTTTCTTGTTTGTGATCCTGTTGATTCTGTTATAAACCATAGTTGCATCACAGGGAAGTGGGACTGTGTTTTTATGCACCTACACAATTCTCTATATATCAGTAAAACTTCATCTTATGCACCTACACAATTCTCTATATATCAGTAAAACTTCATCTTATGCACCTACACAATTCTCTATATATCAGTAAAACTTCATCTTATGCACCTACACAATTCTCTATATATCAGTAAAACTTCATCTTATGCACCTACACAATTCTCTATATATCAGTAAAACTTCATCTTATGCACCTACACAATTCTCTATATATCAGTAAAACTTCATCTTATGCACCTAAACAATTCTTTATATATCAGTAAAACTTCATCTTATGCACCTACACAATTCTCTATATATCAATAAAACTTCATCTTATGCACCTACACAATTCTCTATATATCAGTAAAACTTCATCTTATGCACCTACACAATTCTCTATATATCAGTAAAACTTCATCTTATGCACCTACACAATTCTCTATATATCAGTAAAACTTCATCTTATGCACCTACACAATTCTCTATATATCAGTAAAACTTCATCTTATGCACCTACACAATTCTCTATATATCAGTAAAACTTCATCTTATGCACCTACACATTCTCTATATATCAGTAAAACTTCATCTTATGCACCTAAACAATTCTCTATATATCAGTAAAACTTCATCTTATGCACCTACACAATTCTCTATATATCAATAAAACTTCATCTTATGCACTACACAATTCTCTATATATCAGTAAAACTTCATCTTATGCACCTACACAATTCTCTATATATCAGTAAAACTTCATCTTATGCACCTACACAATTCTCTATATATCAGTAAAACTTCATCTTATGCACCTAAACAATTCTCTATATATCAGTAAAACTTCATCTTATGCACCTACACAATTCTCTATATATCAATAAAACTTCATCTTATGCACCTACACAATTCTCTATATATCAGTAAAACTTCATCTTATGCACCTACACAATTCTCTATATATCAGTAAAACTTCATCTTATGCACCTACACAATTCTCTATATATCAGTAAAACTTCATCTTATGCACCTACACAATTCTCTATATATCAATAAAACTTCATCTTATGCACCTACACAATTCTCTATATATCAGTAAAACTTCATCTTATGCACCTACACAATTCTCTATATATCAGTAAAACTTCATCTAGTTAATATACAAACCAAAAAACATAACCACTGATGTTAGTGATATACCTAAAATTAAGAAATTTGAAAAAATGTTGGAGCATATTTGTAACGGTTTCCGACAAAGAGATGCACTTGCTGCAAATCTTTAATATTTTGTGAGACAATTAGTGAACTATTAAAAACTTACCACAATAAGGTAGACTTGGTTGCAGTGTACCAGTTTGTAAATCCAATGAAATGCACAGCATCTCAGATCTTGCACATGGTTGGAGAACAGCAATTGTTAGCACTGGTGTCTTGCCATCTAGATACACTGTTTATGTATAAACCATAGAAGATGAAACAATACGGCTTATTGATAGCACTACTATGGGTAAGATTTCCATGTACTGCAGCAGTATAGAGTTTCATTGACCAGTACATATAAAGTAAAAGTAGAACATTGAATTAGTTTACTTTGGCAAGCTTCATACTGATATCATTCACTGATTTAAATCACTGTCACTTTATATTTTATCCTCAGCCTAGACGACCTCTTCACTGCTATAAGCTTGAGTAAACAAACAAGAAAGAATGCCATCAGGGATTTCTGAAGATTTAGAAACTGAACTTTAATGGAAGCCTTTATAAGCTTTCAAGACAAAAACTGGAAAAGGTGTAATTCAAATTGAAGATAAAACAAAGAGCACATTCAACTTATAGTTTCACTTTGCCTTTGGTCAATAAGTACTTTACCTATGAGTTCTGACAAATCAGTCTCAAAAACTGATTTTAATTCCTACAAGAGAAAACAGAAAAGATAAAGAGCTAGAATTAATATGGAAATCATTGATTTCAATCACGCCAGCATGCATACACTGGCTTTCTAATGTGCTGCCAGGACTACATCTCTGATGTGAAAAATGTTACACAACAGTCACTGATAATTTCAGCAACTATATCATGAGGGAAGGAAATCAATTTTCTGTGATGGCCTTTTGTACAAATCAAACAAACATACAAAATTCCCTTCCCTGATATTATTGCACAGGAAGATATCTCAATATTTATAGTCAAAACAGTACTATGTCATTCATTGGCAAACCAATATAGTTATAATCACATAAAATTTTATAAATATAGCTTCTTCATAGAATGGATGGTAAATCCATTGTTTCAATAAATAAATTGAACATGGTATTTATCAATTGTCACATTATGTCAATATTTGAAGGTTTTCATTAGCCAGTTTGATTCAATATCTATCAGCTAAAGTAAAAATAATGTAAAACAAGAGGCCGATTAACATGCAGGAAGTATTCCACATCATAAAGTTTTTATGATAACATATGACCAGCTGTCAAGAGCAACAAACTGAATGTAAATGAATTGAAGAATGAAAGTATAATTAAAAGGCTGACACAAACTTGACATTACTTTGTAATTCATACGCTCCATAATTCTTACCTGAAGTTTGACCTTTGACCTGACTTGAACTGTTTGGACAAGTAACTTCTCTATGGATAATTGATCACACTGCAAGAGATGTATGACATATGACATCCACTACAGCATGTCACAAACAACCAACATTAATATATAAGTACTTAAATATACAACAACCAAACAATTCCTTGTTAAATAATGTCGTTACCAAACGAGTCAATCATTGATGCACACTGGTCCACTACATCATGTCAAATTTTGATACACCACTGAAGAGTATGTAGGAAGGAAGCAATCCACCAGTCTGTCACATTGTAAAAAGTTACTAGGATAATGAGAGTAATTGGTAAGACAGACTACAGACTACAGAATGCTGCTAAGGTATCACAGGCTGTACCAACATATGTATTTTTAGAACTCAAGCTAAGCACAGTCACTGGTGAATATTGAATTTGACTAGATTGCTTTACCTTGATGGCTTGGTCAGCTAGTTTTGACTCATCGCTGCTCATCACAGGATGATGTTGTACTTGCAATGGCTTACAACTATCATGTTGATCTATACACACTGTCAATGTGTAAGTCTCTCTCTTAAATTTATCTGCATGATAATTCTGAGCTCTGAAAGACAAGTCATGAAATCAATGTCATATTCACTGATTCAGATCTCTTTTCATTGCAAAGTTTTGTCTTGTTAGATAAAATGCACCATGGGGACAGACAATCGGACTGTCAAACATTTAAGTTTTTGGTCTACTACTTGTATGGGGCTCATTTTGAAGCTCATGGAGTAAGAAATGATTTCATTGGCTTTTTTGTGAAAACCAAAATTTTGTTTTCCTCATAGAGTTGAAGCTGCAACTTTTAAAGGTCTGGTGAAATCAACCAGTTTCTGCTGACTACATAACGTCGGGTGGGCAATATTGTTACACTCGCAACAGAATTGCAACTTTAAAGTATGCGCAAGTGTTAATTTTGTATATTTCTATGTACAATGTGTATCGGTAATTTTGCTACACTTATGCCACACCCTCAGTGGGATCATGGTCAATGGCATTGTGACCTCAAAACACTTTTCATTTACATTGAATAGCAGTCCAATGCCTTCGTGTATCTCTGCCTCATATCCACTAACACAACAAAGTAAGGCCCATTTGTGATCAGTGCAATCCACGCTAGCCTTCCGTTTCTCACCAGTAGACTCTCCCACTAGCGCTACTTCTGTTGGAGAATTGCTCAACCCAAAGAATGCTGCAAGCTCAGTCTGCTTCATTAAACGTGACGGTTTGCCCTGATTTAAATCCATTGTGGACTTCTACGCCAGGAAGCTCATGCCAATGACGCCTCCGTGGACATGTACAAAGCGAATACATCCAATGTGTCAGTACCACAGTCACTTGTGATTCGATACATGACAGCTGCTGTGTGGTATACATAATGCATACCACACAGCAGCAGCCATCGTGTATGGAACAATAAGTGACTGTGGCCAATACGCCCTCAGACAGGCATTGCTTCCAACTTGCCTCGGTTTCAACCAGGGAGTGTTACTCGCTTCGATCAATTGGCAAAACTGGTAGCTTTGGCTGGTAAAACTAAATTTCATGTCAAAATTTTAATATACAGAAGCATAGCGAATCATTTAATAGAATTTTTGCCACATTCAAGTTTTTATCGCATTTTGTGAGTGGGTGAGAGTTAGTGTGAACACTGAGTATGATACTAATTATGTAATTATATGATTGCAGCCACTGGTTTTTTTTCAGACAGAACACCAAACTAAACGTCAATTTGTATTCTCATTATATCAAAAAGTTCCTCATGATAAGTTGAGAATAAAACAAAAAATACTGCACATGAGCTTGAACGGCACGGTATCACGTTTTGTGCGTCTGCATCTACACAAACTTCCTTGGTTAATCGAGGTGGTATCTTAAGTGAGACTGAGACAGCATCAAACGAACAAACACCACATTAAGCAGCTCAAAATCATATTGCTGCCATCGTATTGCCTTCTATATTATTCGATGCCACCTTCATCACAGTATGTCTATTATAAACATCCACATGAAATTTCGACGACAGCGATCACACTGTCATCGACTGTGTGACTGACTCCTCTGCCCCTCCACACACACACCAGCGACTATCTGTAGTGTTTTTGCATAGGCACTAGCCTTGTTTGGTATCAGTTGTTTTTCCTAAATATGAAAAACCCTTGCTTCAGTTTGTGAGTTGGATAAAATCATTGATAATACTAGTATTGAAATTAAACTTTTTTCCGTTTTTTTTGTTCAAGACATGGATATATTTGTCTAACCCATCCATGATGAAATTAACATGTTAAAAAAAGTAAGTCCTGGTAACGCCAGCACGTCTTTTTTGATAGAAAAAGATGTCATGACATTTGCTACATTGTCTGTATGTTTTGTCTGTAAAAAAATGTCAATGGCTGCGTTTTTTTCTGTTTCTTGTGATAAATAATATGATCTGGTAACAATACCAATAAGTGAAGGAAACAAGTCGTAACACAATATGGACACAAAACATAGATAGACTCAAAACAGACACACTCAAAACATTCCAGGAATCATTACCTATGTTGGCAATAAATGAAATGTGTTGCAAAAAATCATACCTCCAATAGTCAAGAGTTAGATTTTGTCCAGCGGTGTACTTGCTTATCATTAAATGTTCACCCCATCTTTCTCTGATCAGTCTTTGAGCCTGAAGGAAAGATTAAAACATGGAGCCAATGTCCCTGAAGCTACTATAGATGGTACAGAAGACATAACACCTGAGGTCCTTTGGCAATACAATGTATTCTTATGGCAGGAGAACTGTTTCAGTATCGCTCATACTTACAGAGCCCCCTATAAACACAGACACTCATCAATAGCTAGCATAGAAAACTGCCGTCTATGCCTATAAAAATGGCAAAAATTGCCCGAAAAATAGAAACTTGCAGATTTCATCATTATTTTGATGCATAACACCTACAAAACTGTGTACCAAATATCAAAGCTATCAGATGAGCAGTTTTTGAGAGACAAATTTTTTGATCAAAAATACCGCAATTATACGGTGTCGCTCAAATTTGATCAGATTGGTATATACCAGTATGGGTACCAAAGATCAACAATAAATATTGTTTCTATCTGTTCAGTGCAGGAAAATTCTACGTTGATGTTATGACAATGATTTCTGCACAGTACAACCAGAAAAACAACAAGAAATATTTAAACCAGAAAAAAAAGAATGACAAAAGTAAATAAGGTCTGAAACTTTAGGTACTGGAGGTCAACTTTAGCAACATGCATAGCAGAAACAGTTAGTCCCTCTTAGTTGGACCATAGACAGTCTTCCCCCCTCTACTGTCTATGGTTTGAGCTGGTCTGTTAATATGTAACAGTTCATAAACAATGACAGGAAATGACTCAAGACTGTTTCAGACACTGGCCATCACTCCTGCACATTTACAGGATTTCCCTGTTTCTTACCTCATTTGCACATTTTTGACACTGACATGTTCAGTTGAACAAATTCACATCTCAACCCCTGCATCTACCTGTACACCAAATACTGAGATGGTAGCTTTGGCGGTATGGGAGCCTTTGTGTGTGACACATACATCCGCACATACATACCCACAAATATACAGACATACAGACACCACCGACTCATCATATAAGCTCTTTTTGGTATTTATATACAAAACCAAATATGAGCTAAAAATGGCAAAAATTGCCTCAAAATTACAACATTGCAGATTTCATCATAATTTTAATATATCAACTTCAGTTCATCACTACAAACCTGTGTACCAAATATCAAAGCTGTCAGACAAACAGTTTTGATGAACTAACTTTTTTGACAAAAAATGACCAAAAATTCCTTAAAAAAACAAATTTGCATATTTCATCACAATGTGAACAAATCTAAGTCAGGTCATCCCTAGGGACCTGTATCCCTTTTCCTACCAAGTCCATATTTCACCATCAGGTCAAGATGGTGAAAATTAATGAAACACAACATATTCCATATGGTATATTCTGAACATAATACTATACATTTGAAGGCTGTTGAAAACATAAATACTGTAAACTTGAGTTTTTTGGACTAAAGATGCTATAACATACCAAGCCAAGTGGGTGAAAATACGGCATATTTTGGCTCAATACCGCTTTTTACTGACTTGGCTGATGGGGAAGTGATACTGTCTGGCAGGAAAAGGGTTAGACCAAATATCAAAGCTGTCAAACAAGCTGTTTTGATGAAATAACTTTTTTGACCAAAAATGACAAAAAAATTCCTTAAAAATACAAATTTGCATATTTCATCACGATGTGAACAATCTAAGATAGGTCATCCCTAGGGACCTGTGCATCTGTAGGTCATAGTGCTGTGCCTTTGTGCCAAGTTTGAACAGAATTGGTTCAAGGATGTTTGAGTTATGGTTCAAAAACACGAAAAATCGCAAAAATGGCCGCCTCATGCCCATATTGGATCATAGCGCAATGTAATTCTACATGCATATATGTTGGCCATAGTGTTATGCCTTTGTGCCAAGTTTGAACAGAATCAGTTCAAGGATGTTTGAGTTATGGTTCAAAAACACGAAAAATCACAAACAAAATGGCCGCCTCACGCCCATATTGGATCATATCGCAATATAATTCTACATGCATATGAAGGCCATAGTGTTATGCCTTTGTGCCAAGTTTGAACAGAATCGGTTCAAGGATGTTTGAGTTATGATTCAAACACATGAAAAATCACAAAAATATGGCCACCTTGCGGCCATATTGAATCGTATCGCAAAATATTGATATAAAATCAATGTGCATCTGTAGGTCATATTGCTATGCCTTTGTGCCAAGTTTGAACAAAATTGGTTCAGCAATGTCTGAGAAACGGCTGCGGACGGACAGACGGACGGACTGGACCCACTCTTTAAAGGTCCCTTAATTGGTTACCCCTTCCCAAGTAATTCTGTATTGCAACTCTAATATATACATCTCCTCTCCTTTATACAATACAAATACAATACCGAGACAGGTTAATATATCCTAGAAATATTCACAATGTTAATACCAGATATGCAGCTGCTGGCTGCCAATGATCTCTTTACCAAGTGATTTTTAGATACAATTTACATGTGCTTTGACTTTGTATATATTGATTTACTGTTTATGTTGCTGTTTTCTGTTGTATTGATTGCAGTTATATAGTGTTACTTTTTAAGGGCCATAGGGAAGAGATGTGAATACTTACCATGTTGCCCTCATTAACACAAGTTGTTATTATTAATATTATTATTATTATTTTAATACTATAGACTGCAAAACTTACCTGTGAGTGCAGGACTTCTAACTGTAGAGACTGACAAAAGCTATCTGTTTGTATCATTTAGGAATGACAGACACAAGCTATGAAGGCCATCTATATTCATTTACAAATATAGAAATATATAATTTACCACTTTGTATGATTATAATGGCAGACGCAGCACGCAATATTGGATTCCTGTTTGACAGTAGCCACGATTTCAAGAAACACATAATTAAGACCTGTCAGAGCATCTATCTACTTATTCGCCGTATTGGATTCATCAGGAAATATCTCTCTGAACAGACTTATCTGACTCTCATGTATTCAACTCTTTCTGCCAAGCTAGACTACCGCAACTCCCTTCTCTACGGTTTACCGGACTCATACATCAGATTACTACAAAGAGCACAAAACTCGGCTGCCCGTCTCATCACAAAAGCAAGGAAAAGGGATCACATTACACCAATCTTGAAGGAACTTCACTTGCTCCCCGTGTCTTACAGAATTCAGTTCAAAATCCTACTTCTCACATATAAATCAATACATGGACTTGCTCCTTGATACCTGGCTGAACTCATTGAAGTCAACACCCCTAGCAGATCTCTCCGATCAAGTCTACAAACCACACTTAAAGTTCCACGAACTTAAAGTTCCACGAACTCGGTTAAAATCATATGGTGACAGATCCTTCTCCTATTCCTCATCAATTCTATGGAACAAACTGCCAGCTCCTCTTCGATCAGCCCCGGACATTTGCACCTTCAGATCTCTGCTTAAGACTCATTTCTTCAAGAGAGCTTACCTGTGACCTAGTGTAAAGCGCCAGTGAACATTGCTGATGGATACTAGGTGCTATATAAATTATTTATTACACCTCACTCATTCAGCGTGCACTGCCATTGGTTAAACACGACTCACGTGACATGTAAAAGAACGTGATGATGCCCTCTGCGAATGTGATGATGCCGTCTGCGAATGTGATGATGCCCTCTGCATTTGATATTACATGATGACGTCATTTTACTTACTGCGCATCCTTTCTGCGCAAAACAAATTGTCGTTCGCTTGTTGTACTTTGCATTTGGCAACTTATGGCTGCGAAATGTCATGCAGAGCTGTCACCGGCACACTTAGACGATATTTTGATGCAAGTAAACAGCAAACGAACGAAAATGGCAACAAGGAATGCAATTTCTGTGTTCAGCGACTATGCAAGCAGCAAATTTGGATACGCCACCGAGGAGATCGGCAAACTTTAGCGGCAACCCTAGACTCGGCACTGACAACTTTAGGCTATACGCTGAGGTCCGGACTCAGAAGGCGTACTGTACTTTTGTTTCTTTGCATGTTTGCTTGTTCGGTGTAATAAAAATAATAACACATGAGAGCTAGGGCCATATCACAATTTTTTGCCTGCCCTCGGGCAGGTGGTCATGATCGAAATACTGATGATGCCCTCGCCTACGGCTCGGGCATCATCAGTATTTCGATCATGACCACCATCCCTTGGGCAGGCAATAAATCGTGATATGGCCCTCGCTCTCATGTGTTATTATTTAAATATCCTATCCTATCCTATCCTATCTACTCAGTAGATTCCTCAGCTGATTTCAAAGGTAAATTGTCCATTTTATGATAGCTCAGTTGTTTCGATACAAAGCATTTATTCCTGTCAATAATTTCACATCAAAAGTCAATGTTGGCTTTTAAAACTTCAACAATTTTCCATCATTGACCTTGGCTGATTTGCTTGGTTTTTTGTTAAAGCTGAAAATATTTTCCGGGCCAAAAGAATGACTACAGTGTTAACAATGGACAACAAAAGTCAGTGTTTGCCCCAAAAAGGTTGCCAGTGAATTGTACTTTTATCTTACTTTAATAATAAAAGGATACGTAAACAATTATACAAATCCAGTAACTGTTTGTCATCGTCGAACAGTCGGGACTGAATCAACTGATGAATGTAATTGACCTGTGAAGCAAAAACAGACAGAACAGGTCATGCAAGCAAATGTTGCAGTGACACAGCTACATAGAGAGTTATATAGAAAGAACCTTGTGGTACATCTCCTGTGAATAGGTTCTGAAGAGTAGCATTTTTATTATTATACTATGACCTTATGCCTTTATTTATTGCAAGGGATTTTCATACTAGTTTTGTGTGTAAAGAAGAACAAATTTGAACTGGTTTTCTAATTGCTCAGAATTTACGACCATAGCACATCTTAGCATAAATAAATATCATCAGTATACTACAGATGCAGTACTAATTCTAGGATGCGCCATTGCGTAATTCACGCAATAAATCTCAAATGGCCCTCATGTTACAATTTGATGCGCCACTGAGGGCACAACATTCTCTCAATGGGTCGGTCATGCAGAGGTTTACGTAGTACATACATTCATGCAGTGAAGTTGGGCTCCCCTTAGCGATGCAAGAGAGTAACTGTCATCACCTCAGTCAGTGTGACATGTAAAACGATTCAGTTGCCTATCGACCTTTGTAATTTCAATACACAGACAGCATTTATCTAATCGTCTCAAAACGGACGAACTACGAGCAGACCTACGAGCTCGTACGAGCAAAGTACGAGTGACGTAATGTGCCGTACTTTCAAAGGACGAGTGACGTAATGCATGTCCCAAAATCGACAAAGTGAGCGTCAAGCTGAGCGTGGAAAAACAAAAACAGCGTCGAACTGAGCGTTGAAAAAAAAAGACAAAATAGGATTCGAAATGAACGTAGAAACATGCCAAACAGAATGTCAAAGTGGGGTTCTGAGTACGGGTGCGAAATAAACAAGTAATGACTTGACTGATTTCAGCTTGAATATAGCAAGTACAGGAACGAGTTCAAAACGTCTTTCACGTGGGTAGGCCCAACTACGACTTTGCAGCAATAACACTGTTGACAAAATCTCAACAACAATAAATTGTGGGTTCATCATAATTGGTATTGCATGCATTAGTGAATTTTCAAAAATGACATTCATAATTGCATATATTTCAACTTGGGTAGCAAGAAAACCGACGTCTGAGTGACTGGCATTGGGCGTTCGTTCGTGTGCAAACATCGCGTGCAAGTTACAGACGATGGGGAGGTACGGTTGTGGGAGTAGGCAATAATAGCGATAAACAAAACGGCCAGTTTAGCCTACCCACGATATTGTAATACATACGTCATCCACCCTCTGATGTGATTTTCCTCTAATTAACGCCAAATAAATAAATATATTTGTAAAAATACATTATTACGTCGACGCCGACTTCATTGACGTCGACAAATTGACGTCAACATTTATACTACGACTGATGCCTGGAACTTATCTACCGAACTGAGTGTAGCTAGGTAAGTTTGGAATGTGATGAGTTGGTTTTGAGTGATTTTTTTTTTTTTTGTTCAGGAGCGCGAACGAACGAATTGAATATAGAAGTATCGAGCATCGATATCTTGTATGGCCTCTGCACGTTCCGCGATGACAAACAGGAATATTGACCCCACAGTGACCTGACTATACCATTATTCAATAGGCGGGGCCGTATTCTCAACAATACACACCAATAATAGTGTAGTTCCGATAATGTGCTTTTTCAAAACTTGAAGTTGAATGCGAGGTCAGAAAAATGTTAGTCTTTAAAATCATTGTTGAGTAGAGGTCATTTTCAAATAGACTGTACAACATGAGGTACAAACGGGTGCCACAAAAACACCCGCCAACTCATAAAATCCTTCATATTATTCATTGTACACTGTGAGAGAGTGTCGCGTCGTCTCCAGTCTTGACCCGTACGTACAGACTCGTCCGAAAGTCAAAGCCTAGTATTCCTCCGCACTGCACTGAACCCGCTCTCACGACCAAAAAAATAATCATACGAAGTTCACACCCGCTCCTACTTCCGAGTTTCGAATATACACAGAAAATGTGTCTAAGCGTTCGTTTGTCGTAAAATCCTTTCACATAAACAAAAATCTTTCATCTATGGAATACAACATAGTCCTAGGCGTATTCATAAAAAATTAGGTCAAAAGGCATGTGTAACTTATAGCTTGCATACGTCACTCGTCCTTTGAAAGTACGGCACATTACGTCACTCGTACTTCGCTCGTACGAGCTCGTAGGTCTGCTCGTAGTTCGTCCGTTTTGAGACGATTACATACCTCAGGACAGCGTACAAGGTGGTGTGTAGGAAGCTGGGTAGAAAGGACTGATGTATGGGCAATGGTGCATTGGAGCCGTGTGCATGTGATATGGCCAATGAATGTAAACTATGGCAGTAGCAGCCATGTACTGGGGAAAGGCTAGTTGCCACTTGAATTTTTAACACCAATAGTTGATGAACCCGTTTTAGATAAAGATGATGGGACAGGCCCTTAAATTGAAGCGTTTGTGATGTCTACCATCCATACAAAAGTTGAACACTGCAAGGAAAGCATCCAGATGATTGTTTTGAACAGCAACATTTTAGGTCGGGCATATCTCGTTTTCTAGAGTAGCCGACTCTTTGCATAGAACAAATCCGTTGTGTAAAAACCTTTGGTCAGAACCATTGATCATAAATTTTCTAGTACATACATGTTATTTTAAAAGTGATGTATCGATCACTTTATTTGGGTCACACAGGTTACTCTCTCGTACTAAATCAGTGTATGAGTAATTGTCGATGTATGCAAATTGGGACTTCTCTCAGAGAATTCCTACGGGTACACTAAGCTTTGATTGTCTCCACTGTCAAAATCACAGTCCTTAGCAATTTGTACAGTTGTTCAAGTCTGACATATATATCAATAATTCATCACATAAGTTTCATAAACAATCGAATCAAACTAAAAGGTTAGTTTGCTGTTGCCATTGTTGGGCCTGTTGGATATGGATGGGGACAACTTTTCACAGCGGCTTGGTTGGTTGCAGGGGTGTGATCTCTTGTATTCTCCTTTCCTTGACTTGATAAACTATAAATAGTATTTTCCGCAGAAAATTCAAGGGTTTTACATGTGTGCTGATGATGGCCCCGATTTTCTAAATGGCCCCCTTGGGACAGGAGTGGGGCCACAGTGGCCCCGTTTTGACAACCTAGATTGAACACTGCAGATGGAGATAATTCCTCTAGTACTAATCGTGTCTTCAATTGTCAACATTTCATTTTACTACAATTACAACATTACCTGTACACTGTGTACCAACGCTTTGCCATCACCAGTCTCAGGATCTTGTACCAACACTTCAATACTGAGTAACCTCCATGGTATGGTAGGGTCATCACCCATCACCGTCAATGTTGCCTATGTAGATATTCAGTATAACATATACTATTCCAGTATCAAATGACAGAATCCTGTATTTACTTGAGACAAACCTTTGCTTTTCCTGAACAACAAATGATACTCAGATATATCTTGTGTTACTCTGTTTGTTAGTGACCTTGAAAATAAGTATGTGAAGGAACTCAGTCACTGTTGTGGAAATGAAACTCAGATAACCATTAAACATCATGCTGGATGCTACAAAGAATGAACTAGTATTGGATGGTAATGAGTGACAATGGTGTACCTCTATGTCCATTTGATAATCATCTCATAATATTTTATTGCAGCTTTATACTCTGCAAGATTACTGAGCGTTTCATTAAAAGTCTCTCCACCAGACACACAGATGGTGACATCCTTGTGGTTGATCAGAATGTGTTATCTGTATTGATTTGAATATTAGATGATTTTCTTGGCTTCCTTACATCATTTTTCAGTGAGTAATAAAGATTGATATTCTCACCTCAAATTCATGTGGAACATGAAATTTGACTCTTCCATCCTCTGTAATATAAATGTAGATTAGATGGTTGGTAGACTCCATTGTCCATGAGAAATGCATCGTTTTATATAACAGTAAGTTTTGCATTCACTACTTCAAGAAATAATGCATGGTACACAAATGTACATCAACAGAAGGATACGATTATTCAGCAATTCTTTACCTTCGAGTCGAAATCATATTCTGATCACATTTTGAAAACATCTCTGTCTCAAGCCATGCTACACCTATGTACATACATGCTACAAAGATGGCAAATGGCCGTATAAGGGTCAAAATGCCTCTTTATTGAGTCATGCCATACTTTTTCGGGTGAGGCCAGAGACTGAAAAACTCCTGGGATATTTTAAGCAAAGCTACAGGGGTAGTGAGCAATTTTTTACAATTTTTTTTGGGTGAACCAGCCAAATCTCCCACAAGTTACATTGTTTTTCATGACTGAAGTCTAGTTTTTTAAAAATGTATACAATAGAAAAGGCATTGCATATATATATGTCCAGTGTTGACGGATTGCATATATATATGTCCAGTGTTGACGGAACTAATTCTGAGCATTTCCACATGTTCCCAAAAGAAGAAAAAGTGAAAATATGCACAATATAAATGCTCTAAAAGTCGCAATACTGAAGTATATTTTTGCCACAATTTCAAAAAAATTCATATACTTACTGATGGTTAAATTTGCAAGTTGTGGTGGTAAATCTATGGTAACTAGTCTATGTTGTAAGATTTGATTCAATCGTGACAATGTTGCTGCCTTCTCATCAGCTGTGATTGGGTCAGGTGGGATTATTTTTTCCTAAATCAACAAAATAAGAGAAGTCACTGCATCAATTATTATATCAACACAATGACAAAGTCCCCAAATGGATCAACCATTGATGGGAAATGTTGATCCCTTTTGGTAATGACTTAGTTGTAGTTTTTTTTCTAATTGACATATGGCCTGTACCATGCTGCATAATGACACACATGTAGATCATGGTACATTGACCATATTGCAAAACAAATTGACATGTATGTAAATCACAGTACACTGTCCATACAGGTATAACCATGATTGATTGAAATAGAGCTGCTTCAACACATCTGCCAAACATGTCTGCATAATGACTCTAGATGTTAAAAAATACCGTCAATGACGCTGTACCTTCTCTAATGTGTGGCCAGGTCAGGTAATTGGTTGTTGGCATGGAGTTGTTGGTAAATAGTTGATGATGTAGGGGCATGAGGTGGGATATGGACCCAAAGAACCCAAAAGATGATTAAATACATCAATCAAAAAATTCTAAGCTACAGTATAAACTGCCTAAAGATAGATAGTTCAATGTGGAAAAAGTTAAATAATTCAGAAATAAGAATTAACAGTCCAAAATAGTAATGACGCACTTCCCTACTGACCTGAGTGCATGTGAAATACACAACCTGGCATCTGTAAATTAAATGTATACCAAGTGATCATTTTAAGTCACTTTTAACTGTTTTTAATGGATTTTCCAAAGAGTCCTGTGGAAATGATGAAACATAGGGCCAAAGTCCCTGAAGCTACTATAGACATGGATACAAAATTAAGTATTTCCTGACTCTATGAAATTATCTCACTAAGGTCATCCTAGGGACATGTAAACCAAACATTAAAGCTGTCTGACCAGCGTTTTTGAAGAACAAGCAACTCAACAGTTTGCAGAGCTCTGCTGTGTTATGTAGAGAATACCTTTTGTGACACATGTATTGACAGGGTTAGCGGTAGGATTTTCAAGTTAGTAGCCACACTTACTCAGTGTGGCTAATTTGGTCCTAATTTTATTAGCCACACGCAACTTTCATTAGCCACACATACTAAATACTGGTAGAAACATGCTTCAGTCTTGAAGTTTTTGATGTGATACATTCATAAATACACACACACACACACACACACACACACACACACATATATATATATATATATATATATATATATATATATATATGAGATACATGAGACTATTCATTTCTTTTTTCACTGCAAAGGCTACACAGAAAGTAGACATGATCTTTAAGTAAACTAAACATTTGTAAAAACACATTCAGAGACACACAAGACCTTATAAACATTTTTCAAGAACAGTCAAATCATCATTATCATGATTATGTGATATGGGAAAATTGTTTGAACTCAGACCAAAATAAAAATGAAAAAGAGTAAAATATTGATGAACATGTTACATCCTCATCTATATATACTCTTTTGTTGTTGATTTTGCAAAACCTGTATTGCACTTTATGATCAAGATCCCCAATTGGGATAGGATTTCAATAAAGGCTTACTTCACTTTACTTTACATGCCTACCCTAGTTAAACCCCGATACGGAAAGGTGATGAGCGTATAATAGATCATTAAGTTAGTAAAATTACTTTTCCGATCAGCAAAACTATTAAAAAGGTGTTACAACAATGAGACATTGAAGTTCTCGCGACAGCATCGTTAGGGAAATGGCACGTTTTGCCAGTACCTTCATGAATCTGTGTCCCTCCGTACCCCCATTACCTAAATGGAATAGTCCCACTCCGCACATCCGCCATTGTTATTCTCACTCAAGGCCACGATGCGACGTTGGTTTTCCTTCTCTAAATATGCAATTTCATTTGTTTGACGCTATTATCCTTTCATCAGTAAAGAGTTTTTACCGGTGACTATTACAACTTTCACTGTTATGTCGTTGTTTTCACAAGATGTAGACCGTTTGATATTGCAATGTCGACTTGCTTTTATGTGCAGTCAATGCACATGCCATGCCAGTTAGTTTACGGTTCACACTATGCTGTTGATCGACAGCATACACGACGTCTTTGTTTCACGTTTACTTTTTTCAAGTTATGATTAATGTGGAAATTTCACTAAAACGTCGCTGATCCAGGGATTGTGTAATCAGTTTGATTTGATACTCCGATATGAAATACTGTGTCCGATATGAAATACTGTGTCAATAAAGCTCGGAATCGTCACTGAGTTTTGCTGCTTTTGGCTATGGTTGTCTATCTTTAAATAGTATCAACGTGATCGGAATGCCAGTTCATGGAGATCGAGATCGTGAGAATGTAATTGTAACTGTTTTCTGTATTTTGTCTTCCTTTACAATTTCAAGTAAGTGCTTTAAATAAAGAGTTTTTTATGTTGTCTTTAGCATATCAGTGGAAAAGCATTAAGATTTGGACTGTTTTATCAATTTCGACTATAGAAATCAGCTGTCGCCACGCTTTTGAGATCGTGGCGATTGCCGATGGGTTTTTGTTCGCCACAAACAAGTTTTAGTCGCATTTTGCGACTGTGGCGACCTCTACCGCGAACCCTGATTATTGATGAAGAAGGTGGATATCTTTGATTAACATTGTAAGTGAGTTCTGTTGAATAAGTTGAGACTGTACATACTCAGAGAAAGCACACTGAAGAGACAAATGTTTGAAACTTAAGAAGTTCAAGGTCATCAAAAGCATTATGAGGAATCATGTAACTTTCATTGCACTGTTTACACAGATTGCATAATTGCTATAAATAGCACATGAGGAATCTTACAGCCCAGCTTTACCATAAAAACCCTATCACTTTGACCACTCTTTTAATTGACCACTCTATTTTTTTCCTCAAAAAGTAATTTTATTTTATCCTTACCAAGTCAACCATAAATGGAAATTAGAACTTTCTCTATCTCTATCTCTATTGACTATTTTGAGCAATTTCTTTTAGATAACATACAAGGCACAATAAATGACGGTTCAGAATATGTCAAAGTTGGGATTCAGGAAAGTTGCCTTTACATGTTTTAATCCTCCAAGATGGTAAGCATTTCACTATGAACTGTCAAAAAAGTTGAACTTTCTGATATTCTACACTAAAATTATTTGGCTTTGATGATTTCCTAATTAATTCAATTATTTAAAATCATATTAATTATTTTTTCTGGGTGAATTGATAGGGTTTATACAGTACAAGAATTACATACAATGTAAGTCAAATTTTGACCAAAATGACAAAAAATTCCTTAAAAATACACATTTGCATATTTCATCACAATTTGAACAAATCTAAGTTGGGTTACCCTAGGGACCTGTATACCAAATAACAAAGCTGTCTGACCAGCGGTTATGAAGAAGATTTTTTACCAAAACACCTTTTTTGGCATTAATTTGCCTATTTTCAACAATATCAAAAATTAAAAAAAATAGTTTCTCAAAATCATATTTTTCATCTACACAACAAATATCAAATCAGTAAGTACTGCGGTTCTCAAGATATTTGAGTGGACGGACGCCTCACAAACGGACATACATACATACATACATACATACATACAGACTGACGACGGACGCCGGACGGATACCCATCCCAATAGCTTCTATAGACTATAGTCTATAGTAGCTAAAAACGCTTATCTGGTCTTGTGCTTGTATAACCTCATGGCTGATAATTGTCATAGTATTGAAAAAAATTGAAAGTGAAGAAATTACTGTTTTCAATAGGCATATTTTCCTTGAAATACATGACCGTGTAAAGAATATGTGCTAAAAGTGTTTAAGAGTAAATTTCTTTTCAAAAAATAATTTAATCTGTGACCAAAGGATTTTTATTCTTGAGTTTACAAATTCAAACATTGCAATTTGTTCAATCATCTTGTGCAGTGCAAAATTTATAAAATGACTGAAAAACAAAAAAATTGGCAGAATTACAGTCTTTGTGATGTAAAATTATGGGTTGACATCACGATAACTGTTAATCTGTTTGAAGTACTAATATACTATAATTTAAAAAAGAAAAATTCATGCAGAAACGTAAAATATATTGTCAGCAATGTAGTGTTAATTTTGACTTTACATCAAAATATGCCTTTGCTGGATACCAAATATATAGGGCGAAATATCAGCCATGTTCAGCAAAATCCACACAACAGCATCGATCCTTTTCTAATTTGATTGATTTGCTTATGTTATCCTTGTATGACAGTCAGTACAATATGGAACTTGAACACAACACAGTGAATAAGTATGCTGTAAATGAAATGGTGTGGCTGCATCCACATGCAGCAATAGGAGTGCCTTTGTCTCTCACCCCTCATTTCCAACCTGTCCCATCCCTGAAAAAATAGTTTGGTCTTATATTTACAATGTTAATAATTTCTGTATTTGTTAAAATGTGCGCATCTCAAAAACTTTTGATCATAAACATTTTCATTGTTTTTTATAGCTGACCAATCAGTTAACCTGTTTATTTTGAATATTTGCGCATTTTTCCTCAGTATTTGACATTTTCTGAATACCTTCTTATTCAGTTTGTCATTTTCTAAAAGTTTAAATGCTCCATTGTGTGGTCAAGCTTTCCACAAGCATCAAATGTGGTACTTCATATAGGAGGGTCTGCCTCTAGAGGGCGGGCATCATGAACACTCCTGTGTTTGTTGGTTAATTCCTCCACGTAAACTTCTGATTGTACTGTAAACATTGAACATGGCCGACGTCCGATTTTCCTGTCTAAAACTTTCACTCATTTCGTTCATATGACTCTGAAACTCCAGGAAACGATTGGGAAGAAAGGGTTATCTTGAAATATTGAGGTACTCGCCGATATTTTGCAAAATTAAATGAGAAAAAATGCAAGGAAAATGCCGACAGGCTTACACAATGACAGTTTTCAGACTCGGAGGCATATGATCATCTCTGCAGATTATGCAACAGGCCCAGATCACGTGAGGCCATGAGGGGATATCCACGCAACTCAGTACCAAACACTAGCGCTCACAGAGTGAGCAAACACAAAGTGAGTACCCCTAACGTCAGCTCAGTAGTCTGTAATAGATTGTAGTCAACTAAGAAACCTTGGAGAAAGGCTTAACACTGTGGCTATGCCGCTAAGTCCCTTTTGATTTTTGTCATAGCTCAAAATCGTTCTCCCACACTCAACCTGAGCCATGAACACCCCCACCAGTTTATGATATGACCCATCACAGTGGCATGACGTCAACGGATCTTGACAGACGGAAGTCTTGACAGACGGAAGTTCTTGACAGCAGCATATTGGTTTTCAACTCTAATACCTTCTCTGTCTATAAATAGACACGAGAAGGTAAAAAACACAGTAACAAAATGGTCATCTGGAGGTATATCAAAATGAATTAATGAGCATATGCATTTAATACGGTATTATATTGTTCTTGTTCCATGTTTGATAAAATTGGTCCATGCTTGTCTGAGAAACAGCTGTGGAAGGCTGCACAGATGGAGCCTAATCCATAAATACTTTGTCCACTGGGATTAATAGTCTTAAAAACTGAAAACAAGTATTATATCTTATCTGTTTAGTCTATGAATCACAAGTATCATAAATAACAAGTCATCCCAAATTAGCAAATTAATTTAAACGATAATGCTAAGTGGCACTGAATTCTATTACAGCACTATGAGATCAACATGTGTACCATGTTTCATCAAATTTGATGCAGTATTTCTGGACATATCACATTAATTAGTAAAGTTCATTAAATTTGAAAATTAAAATCTATTAACGTGACACTAATAAACATCTTTATTCACTGTTAAATTGCTTTAACAGTGAATAAAGATGTAAGCTCAACATTTGTGCCAAGTTTCATAAAAATTTGATGAACCATTTCTTGACAGCCTACCTATGAAAATTCATTAAATATACAAATCAGCAGTTAATTGACAGGATACTATAGAAAAACGGACGACGCGCTGAACGTTAACGTTTATTATGGGCAATGGCGAGAGGAAAGCCAAAAATTAATGGGCGAGGCTTGCCAAGCCCATTAATTTGGCTTTCCTCTTGCCCGTGCCCATAAATAAACATTAATGGTCAACGCGGAGTCTGTTATTTCCATTATATTATCAACAAACCCTGAAAAACCATCAAAATTTACGAAAATTTCCCGTGTGAGCGACAACAGGGCCCCAGAACCTGTCAGTGAGTAGTGCGCGCACTGCAAATATTCTGCAAATCCAGAGATTTTTTGAAAAAAGTGTCTAAACTTGGACCACAAATGCTCCATTTTATTTTGTGGTTGACCTTTGTACACATCACATTTTTCGTTTTAGCCGTAAAGTAACTGTGTTTACGATATTATTCATATTCACAGGCATGAAAACAAACCATTACAGTGTATTTGTGGGCAGTCACGTGGTTCAGCTCGACCAATTAAAACGCGATGGACAGGGCATGGTAATATAATGCTACATATCTTTGCACGCCATTCCATTACTGGAATATCAACATTTGTACCACGTTTCATCAAATTTGATGCAGAGTTTTTAGACATATCACACTAATTATGAAAGTTCATAAAATACGCAAATTAACAATTTATTGACATGATACTTCGTAACGTCTTCACACAGTAATACAGTACTGTCAGATCAACATCTGTATCACGTCATAGAATTTAATGCAGTATTTCAGGACACAGCCAACTAATTATGAAATTAAATATAATAATTAGCAGTTAATTAATATGATACTGCTAAATGTCTTTGTACACTATAGAAGGACTATGTGCTGAAGATTTGTACCATGTTTCATTAAATTTGTTGCAGTATTTCTTGACGAATCACCCTAATTACAAAAATTCATCAAAATGTGTAAAGTAGCAATTAATTGACACAATACTGACATATGTCATTATCTGCTATTAGAAATCTGTCTGACCAACATCTGTACAAAGTTTCATCAAATTTGGCCAAGTCGCAACTGAAACAGAGTTCCAATCACTACTTATACAAATTAGCACAAATTATGCATGCCAAACCAAAATGGATGTGCATATGTATGCCACACTGTATTATCCTTGTACCAAGTTTGAAAAGAATTGGTTCACGCATGTCTGCAATATCTGTAGGTTGATGGATCCTGGAGCCCCTGTGGATGAACATCAAATACAGGAAACAAAATGGCTGTCATGCAGCCATTTTGAGTCCGATCACAAAACAAATCTATGTGCATATGTATGACATAGGGAGTAACCCATTTTCCAAGTTTGAATGAAATTGCTCCTGGCATCACTGAGAAATTAGCGTGAACGAACACACCGACATCAAACACAGGAAACAAAATAGCCATCACGTGGCCATATTGGATCAGATCAAAAAATAAATCAATGTGTATGACATAGGGAGTAATTCATATGCCAAGTTTGAATGAAATCGCTCCCAGCCTTGCTGAGAAATTTGCATGAACGGATGCACCCACATCAAATACAGGAAACAAAATGGCTGTCATGCGGCCATATTGGATCAAATAAATCAACAAATCAATACGCATATGTATGACATCCACATAGGGAGTAATCCATGTGCCAAGTTAGAATGAAATCGCTCCAGTCATCTCTGAGATCTCTGCATGAATGGACGACCGCACAGACGCACAAACATGACCAAAGAAGGATGGAAACTTCAGTTTTAAAGTGTGAAGTGTGTTCAGCTGCCCATTGTTCACACAACGCTTACATTGGACAGGAAGTGTACTCGAAGAAAGGCTCAGAGTTGCATATTTTGCTTGCGGGCACTCAGTTAAAGCACAAACAACTGCCATTGTCACCGATGTCTGGTAGTGGTAAGTATCCCTGAGACGTGGCTTTGATCAGAAATGGCTGCAATTGTATCCTTGGTGTATAGCATTGTTGGGTTGTATAGATAGTTGCATGTCTGAGTTACCCATTTCCAGATCTGTGTGTATCCACACGACATCAAAAGCCATGTGTGTCATGCATTTGTAGCTTGTACGGATTTATTCAATTGACTTTGAGAAACAGTTGCAGTTGATCCAGTTTCAAAATCTATAATCAGTTTTACAATATTTATGGCATCGTGAAATGAAAAAATACCGCCAAGGACAGTGTGCTCACATTCGGTTTGAATTGGTCCATTCGAGAAATATTTAAACCAGGAAAAACAAGAATGACAAAAGCAAATAAGGTCTCCAACTTAGGTATTGGAGGTCATCTTTAGGAACATGCATATCAACTTCTATAGCAATGGGACAAGCAGATCCTAAATACATAAGCAAATGTCAACAACGAAAAATAGACAGAGAAGATTTGATAAGAAGAAAAGGTTGGAGTGGGTAAAAAAATGTACAAGGGATCTGGTAAAAAAGTAATGCTACCTCATCAATCTTTTAGACCCTACCCCCTCCTGAATATCAAATGTTCAATCCCTTGGTATTACATAACGCCAGATGACAGGAAATATATGTAAAACCTTGGGGATTTTTAATTAATGCCATGAGTATTATCATTCTAATGTAAACAGCACTTAAGTTAGTTACAGATGGTGAAATGCCTTCCACTGTGGGCGGTGATCACATCTGGAATTATCCTGGATCCAAATTTCTCATCACTTCTTATATGTCTTACAAAGAAAAGTTGCAAAAATTGGTCAGCAATGAAAAAATTCACCTCAGCTTTGTTTTCTGGATCAAATTTTCATACAAATTGATACCAAATATGACAAAATTATGTTCACAGCCTTCAAAACTGTCTCACAACATATCCTGGGTTGGTGTAGGTCATTTAAAGTCCATATATTACCTGATTTTGTTTAATTTGAACTTAATACTATTGTTTAGTAAAAAAGCCATAATACTCAAATAATTAAAAATTATTTTTGGTATTCATTTCTAAAATATTATATTTCATACATAAAACACTCGAAATACTGGTCCTCAGAAAAAATCTGAATTCATATTGGCCGCAAAATGGTCACGTGACATGACGTCATGTGAGGCCATCAGTGCAGTGTGTAGTGACAGGGTCGCACTAGCGCTCGCTACATTCGCAAAATGTGACAGAAAGTGCTGAGTGGCAAATAAAATGTCTTCTTGGTTCGCCACACTCATGAAACTGTGGCGAACTGTCGTCAAACTAAAAGACCCCAGTCAAATTCACGGTGGACAATGTGATACTATCAGGTGATTAAATCAATGTGACAATACTCTCGCTCTCAGCGCCACGTAAGTTTACAATACCCGACCATGGTTGCGTACTATGCGTTCTGTCCAGCTTAGGTACTCATTGCCGAACTCGGCAAGCCATAAAAGTTTTTGTTACCCTTGAACCCAGTTTAGTACCATGTAAGGACTAAAATAATGACATCATCCACCCTAACAGCAGAGAGATCCAGTAATTATGCGAAACTTTCCGAGAAGGGGTCAGTGGTTTACATGAATATTTAATCAGGTCGGCTGCCCCGCTGCCATGCCGTGCACTCAACGAGAGTCGAGAGACCTTATGATAGCTTTTCTACAACTCAGACACAGAAGACGATTATATCATGTACAGCTATTGCTCTCTGAGTGATAGAAATGGTAGCTTTTACCTCTTTTTGATAATATTCTATGGAAAAATCGAGCGATTTGCTAGCCAAGTTGATTGCGATTGAACTTAGTGTTGGATGGCAGCATGGCCATTGCATTGCATGATGCTGAATGCTCCGGTCCCCGTGGTTGACGTTTTCTTTCAATGTGCATGATAAAGAAATTTGTAAGATTTTAGTTAAACTGAAGTGTATTGTGTTGATTTTCAAGTGACTTGCAATCGATAAGCTGTTGATATCGTGCCTTATCCAGCCTGTAGCGAGATCGAGAGCGGTGACCTCCTTTGTTTACAAATTTATGTGTTGTCACTGTTGACATATTTCCTACGTTGCGTTGCGTCTGACGTGTGTCTCTTGCATCTCCACAAGGTGACTGGAAACCGTATTTTGTGAGTTTGAAGCCAATTGAAAACACTATTTTTTAACTTCAATAAACTGGGCATGAAACTCTTATCTCAATACTTTGTGGTTTCTTTCTATCTGAAGACTGCTTTTGGTATGCTTGTCAAAGTATGTGATCCAACTTTGAAAACAGATTGACTAACACAGTATGACTGCGAGACATGATTAAATCAAGGTTGTGTCGATGTCACGAAATGCGTACGACGGTATGACACAGTGTCTGGTAGGTATCAATGAGTCGGAGAGCCCGCGTACCTGGTCCGGCTAGGCTCCACTATACTGTGAAGATCGGTGGAGATACACGAATCAACCTGACTCCATTACAAAATTAGTAATCCTGCGATACAAACAAATATGGTCAAGAGAAAAAAACTTTCACAGATCGTTTTGTTGGTCTTTCAACAAGGAATGAAGGTTCAAGGAACTAATGCAGTGCGAATATCAGTAGTTATTTCCGGAACGCGGGAAGGTCGTTTGCTGTGCCAGTACTGTCGGATAACGTTGGAGAAGCAGATCAAAACTCCAGCAACGATGATTATATTGAGGTACATCACGGACAAAACGGCCCCGGCCACTACAGCTGCAGGGAAGGTGATGTTGACTAATTGTACCGGTAAACTTTCGACAAAAATAGCGTGTATGCACTGTGCATACAGCAATGTAGGTTTATTTTACGTGCATGACACAGTGGACAACAACAAGGGAAATAAATAATCGTGGTTTCATCTGTTGTTTATTACATAAATGTCAAAAATGATTTTTTAAGCGTTTTTAAAACAATGGGCAAACACAAGACATTTTAGTGCGATGCCGAGTACAACGTGGCGTGTATACCGGGTGCTCTCTTCTCATTACCCAGGCTGTTACTCAGACTCGTATATCGGCATCTGATGACAGACTGAGTTTCACACAGCCGCTTTAAAAAATTTCGTTTGGGCATATTATCATAAAATCGAAGGCCTAAATGATTCTTATTACTACCTATCTCTGTTTCCCACTTGTGAAGGCTCGGGTGAACCTGGGTCTGAAGGTATTTTGTCGCTTGGCCCATTGATCCGCAGGTTGGGGAGATCCTCGCACCTCGCTGGCTCAAAACTTATACGGCCGTGGCTCTGAATTTCCTGAACAATAGTACCGTAGAGCCCAAGACTCCTCATTATCATCTGAATCATACACTCCGAGTCCAAAAACTATCTCTTCATTTGCGCTTGCCGAGTTTAAATTTGACGCCATTGTTGCTTGTGTATGTACAGCAGGAGGCATAGATTGATTTGCACAACGATTGCCTCACGTGACGTCACAGATGAGGGCGTGGTTCAAACAGAGATTTTTTTCTCAAGCCGTGAATTTATAGCAAGATTGCATTTATTTATCAACAGAAATGAATAAAATGATACCAGCCTTTGACACATGACTCCAATAAGAGTTATAGTAAAAAAATAAAAAATATTTTTTCAGAGGTAATATGGACTTTAAGGTCACAAACTGAGAAAATTACCTAAAATATACAAATTTGGGGGTTTCCAAACACTTTGAGCAGAAAATTTATCTAATAACATCCCTCGGGACTTTATACCAAATTACAAAGCTATCAAACAAGTAATTTTGAGGACAAGTTTTCTTGACCAAAAATGACAATATTGTCTTAAAAATACAAATTTGTATATTTCAGGACAATTTCCACATATCTAAGTATTGTCATCTTTGTACATCTGTGTACCAAATACAAAAGCTGTCTGTCCAGGGGTTTTAAAAAGAAAATACTGTTAAGATTTTTTGACCCAAAACCCAAATTTGAGAGCGATTGGGCAGGCAGTTTCAGAGACGAAGAAGTTTTACTGAAAATGAGAAAAATCACCAAAAAATTCAGTAAAAATACAAAATTAAGGATATCTTCACAATATTCATAAAACTGTATAAAGTTCACCTAAGGTACTTGCACACAAATTTTCAAAGCAATCAAAACAGCGGTTCTGGAGATATTAATTCTTGACCATTTTCACATTTTGTGAGCTCATTTGCATAATTTTGGCAATGCAGACTTCATTTGAACAAAATCCCATCTATAGCCCAGGATGCATCCACACACCAAATACCAAGCTGGAATGTGCAGCGGTTTGCGTGTTTTTGATGTTGACGGACATACTGTACATACATACATACACACACAAATACAGACGCCATCGACTTCAGCTTATATGATAAACTCACATTGGTATAACCAAATGTAAGCTAATAAAAACGCACTGCACAAGTAAAATCATAAATTCATATGATCATATGAATAGAGTACATTATGTATGTATGATTAGGGTATACCGTATACAAGTCCAGGTCATTTCCAAAATTGGCGATGCTATACCATAATATTGTTTCCCTATCATTAGCCAATCAGCGGCCAGCACGCGTTCAGAAAAAATTGCATTTCCTGGCAATCTCCACATGCATCCATGGTTACGTACACCATAGTGTGTTGAACTCTGTTTAACTCTATTTTGCTAAGAACTCCTCTGCTGCACCATTCACATAACTTTCTTGTGTATTACCGTAGATCCGTGCCAAAAATATTGTCAGTTGTCAAAGAGGGGTTTTGCTAAAACACTAGGGATTGCACATTTCACGGGAATACGGATGTTGTTTGTGAAATAACAATTAATCGTACCATATTCTGTCATAAAGTTGTGTGGCCACTATGTCAACACATATTGCGTACCATTTTTAGTCTGGCTCAGACAACCAAACCCCATATATCGCTGTGATCCCCGGACTCTGGCCTGAAGTTCTGTGAAATATTAATTGTGCACCCACACAGATTGTTCAGAAAACTCCATTTGTATCAGAGATGGCAGCTATCAAAAATTCTCTGTCATAATGTCAAAGTTATGTGGCCACTCTGTCAACACATTTTCAAAATTGCATACCATTTTAATTCTGCGTCGGACTACCACAACATAGGTATCATTTTAAAGCTTTGACATCGCTTTTACTTCTTGCATATGCCATATGTGTACCTACACAAATAACCTTGAAAACAGTATTTCTAATAGACATGACAGACATCTGCAAACTGATTCTCAGTACTTGAGAGAAATCGAAAATTTGGGGGTAGAAATGAATCATAAATATTTCAAATATTTTTTCACTTATCGGACTGTGTTGTTGATCTTCTACAGAACACATGGATTATGTTGACAGTCGAAATTTGTCCAAATTCATAAGACAGAGGTTCAATAAGCAGTCAAAAACTGCCGATCACACTTGGCACATAATTTTGTGACCTGGCATGACCTGTACTTTATTATTGACATAATCTGGTCGATGATTGGCTAAAAGTTGGAATACAGTATCATAATGAGTCGCCAATTTTGGAAATGACCCAGACTGTATACCATGTGGTTCAAAGGTTGCATGTGATGTACAGTGCATAACAAACACCCAAACAAACATGGTGGCCCATGCTGCGACGCTCGAAGTTGTTGAAGTTTTGTGCGTTTGCTGTTGAAGTAACTCAGTGAAATTTCACATTGTGTTCTCAGAAAAACCTGGTATCTTTTTTTTTCAAACTACTCTTCATTTCGGAATTGAATGCATGTCTGTAAATTTCCTTTGCAGGCATTCATTTCGGAATTGAATGCATGTCTGTAAATTTCCTTTGCAGGCATGCTCTGCCAACTGTGCAGTAAATACAACATTCAGTCACACAACAGCTTTGGGTGTTTGGACTCAAGTACTGGGTACCCATATTACCAAGCTGACTATTAACAAACAAGTAGCAACAGAGGGTTACAGAAATGTCATTGGTTTGGAATGTGACTTGAAAGAGAACTGGAAGAAACTGAACTAATATATATATATATATATATATATATATATATATATATATATATATATATATATATATATATATTATATATATATATATATATATATATATTATATATATATATATATATATATATATATATATATATATATATATATATATATATATATATATATATATATATATATATATATATATATATATATATATATTATATATATATTATATATTATATATATATATACGAGCAGGACGCAGAAGCAGCCAAAATAGCCTATAAACTTGAATTAGACGATCGCATAGAAAAAATAGCACAGAAGGAGGCATATATATCACCTTAAAGACCATAAACCCACATTCAATGATCATCGACGTCAACCCAACCAAATCAGAAATTGGCATGGTAAGCAAGCAAATCCTCGATAAAATTAATAAGCCAATCATCAATGCCACGAACATCAACCTGTGGAAGAACACATCAGACGTCCTTAAATGGTTCAACAATCTAGAGCATAAAGAGACGCTTTCCTTGATAAGCTTTGATATATGCGAATTTTACCCATCGATCAATGAAGAGTTACTGACCAAAGCCCTAAATTTTGCCAGCAAATACCGCCAAATAAGTAGTGACGAACGTGACATCATCATGCAGGCCAGGCGCTCATTGTTATTCGAAACCAACATACCATGGGAGAAGAAATCGTCATCTGACCAATTCGACGTGACCATGGGTTCATTCGACGGAGCGGAAATATGTGAATTGGTCGGTGGTTGTATATACTGTCTCTACTCACTGAAAAGTACGGCCAAAATGTCGGGCTTTATAGGGACGACGGGTTAGCAGCTTTCAAGGGAAAACCGCAAGAGATTGAAAACATCAAGAAAGGAATCTGCGAAATCTTCCGCAACAACGGTTTAAAGATCACAGTTGAGGCTAACCAAACCATTGTCAATTTCCTGGATGTGACGCTAGACCTGAAGAGTGGTAAGCACACGCCATACATGAAACCGGGTAATGTGCCATTGTATGTACACCGCAAATCTAATCATCCACCATCCATCCTGAAAAATATCCCTGAATCGAGACTGTCTAAAATATCATCAGACAAAGAATCTTTCGACAACACCAAATCTGCATACCAGGATGCCTTGGATAAGAGTGGGTACCATTACAATCTTACATACAAAGAAGAACCACCTAAAAGGAAAAGAAATAGACAAAGAAACATTACGTGGTACAACCCCCCTTACAGCAAAAGCGTGGATACTAATATAGGAAAATGCTTCCTTAGTCTGATCGATAAGCATTTCACCAAATCAAATCCTTTGCACAAAATCTTTTCGAGAAATACACTAAAAATCAGTTATAGTTGCATGAGTAATATTGGTACAATAATAACAAACAACAACAAGGCTAAATTAAACAACTTAAACCCCAGTGAAGAGAATAAGACAAACTGCAACTGCAATAATAAATGCCCGATGAATGGTAGTTGCAATGATGAACACATAATATACCAAGCGGAAGTCATTACATCGGACACAAAACAAACTTACATCGGACTATGTGATACAACATTTAAATTTAGATATAGAAACCATATTTGCTCGTTCAAAAACCAATGCTATAAAAATGCAACTGAGTTAAGTAAATATATTTGGAACTTAAAAGACCAGAACATTGAGTATGAAATCAAATGGAGAAAGGTAAAACAAGCTAAGCCATACTCCAATACCAACAAGAAGTGCAACTTGTGTTTGTGGGAAAAGTTTTTATCATATGTAGACCAACCATGGCAACGCTCAACAAAAGAAATGAGCTAATTTCGTGCTGCAGGCACTCTAAAAGATTTCTGCTATCCCACATAAATTAAACACGTATACGCGCGCGTAAATACGCGCATCACGATATGTTCCATTCAGAATGCCTTTGTTCTATTTTCTCATTACTCTAGAATGTATTGGTTTGTATTTGGCAGTTGCCTGATGACTGCATCGCAAGATGCACGAAACTCTGAGTAGCGAATAAATGTTTTAATCTTATAATCCAGCTCCGGACTTTCATCTATATATATATATATATATATATATATATATATATATATATATATATATATATATATATATATATATATATATATATATATATATATATATGATATACCAGTACATGTAATTAAAATTAGGTTTAAATAAAAAAGCATAAAAAGACTATTTTATCCTGTGGGTGGTGATTCTTTTCTGATGTTACAAAGTGATTTGTATTGCAAAATTAGCATAAATGCAAATTTACAAATGGATATTGTTATGTAAATTAGCCAATACTGTTTCATAAATTCCTGGGGAAAATAATGTATCCTGATATATATAACTAATTTATACCTTGATACAGGCTGGCAATCTTGGAAAGGTGCCTGTTGTAAGCACATCAACAGCATGTGGAATGGAAAAATTTGGAAGTCTGAAAAGAAAATCAAAAGATGCAATGAAATAACTGAATACAGAAAGCACATACTTAGGGGCCGTAGATAATTAAAGCATGCCCATGGTAAACAAAACTAAGTGCGTTTGGCCTCAACACCCCCTCCTAAAAGAAAGTTTGGAAGTGCCAAAATCCAACGCAGCCTCATTCTGTATCATATACCTACAATTGGTAACCACGTGGCCATGAATAGTGTTTTCAATTGGGTTCAAACCCACAACATACAGCATCCAGTCACATAGAGGGGAAGCGACAGACAAAAATACTTGGCAAAATCACGCATAACGCACACGCTCCCACTACCCCTGGCATACCCCCTCTAAAATCAATCTTTGTTCAGCGCCAACGCAATGTATACAAAATGGTTGTTATTATTTTACACCGTACTCTGAACCACATGTATGTCAAAAGAATGGCTCAGGTGCTGCACTGGCCTGGTACATTACAAACAGTATAGCGCAATATTTTGCGATACAGTAAAGAGTGGAGCAAGATGTTGATATGAAAACATGTAGTGTGATTTTTGCGCATGGTAATCGAAATACAGCTAAACACCCTGCCCTAAATGCAGAAGTTATGTTTGCTGTGCGCATGTTTTAATTATGCACGGGCCCTTAACGCAGTCAAAAAGCACTAAATATTTTCGTTTTTAAGACTCCATGTTTTACTTTACATGCTATATATACATAAAGTCTCCTGTTTTCACTTCAAGTAATTCTATATTAACCCTTTTCCTACCAAGTCAATATTTCATCATCAGGTCAAGATGGTTAAAATTAAGGAAACACAACATATTCCATATGGTGTATTTTAACATAATACTGTACATTTGAAGGCTGTTGAAAACATAAATACTGTAAACTTGATTTTTTTGGGACTAAAGATGCTATAAAATACCAAACCAAGTGGGTGAAAATACTCCATGTTTTGGCTCAATACCAATTTTTAGTGACTTGGCTGATGGGGAAGTGATACTGTCTGGCAGGAAAAAGGTTAATGTTTCACAGCCTTAGTAAAAGTTGCTAAGTGGTTTGGTATCACCATGGAATCTTAGTTTGCAGTACCAAAGTTTGAACAAATACATGCAAAGTTTGTGGTCCATGGATCAGTATCAATGTAACTTCAGGAATTCTCTACTCTAGTTTGTTAGTTTTTGCATACACAGGTGCAATGCAATTTACTAGTCTATCACACTGGTGGAAAGGCCAGGTTGAAAGTAAAAGAGCAAGAGTATTTGGCCGTTTGACATCATAAATGCTTATCCCTGTGTACCTACCTGTCTTCTCCTTATGGAAGTATTCATATAATAATGTACCATGTTTTATAACTTTATTCTAATTTTTTATTACTGAAATACAGGTATGTATCACCATTATTTTTTTCAGAAAATGGTACTGTAATTATTGTTCCTACAGTCAAAATAGCTAAGCAATGATATGTGTCAATTACCTGGCATTCACAAGAACTTCTCTTGCCATTCTGGCTAGCTGATCAGCAGTGTCTACAAACAACATGGCTTGTTGATCAAGAAAATTGGATATTGTCTGGAAAAAAGGATTGAATGATCTATTAATTTTCCACCATATGTTTATTGTCAAGTCCATATAATTAATGTGATTAGAAAAATAAAAGATCTAAGGGATGTTATGATTTATGCAAGAATCAAACAAGCTTGGAGACAACAATCAACATTTGACATTATCACGTCCCCATTACAGTGATGAAATTGAACAGATAAATTTCCAATGAATTCTACAGGACCACATATCACTAAGTATCATCTTGGTACGTTGAATTGAATTCCTCTCACCAAATGCCTACCATTGTTTGTTTGAGAAACAACACATTGAAAATAGCTTAAAAGCTTCCAGTGAGTATAACAGGTGAAACATTGTACTTCAACAAAACCGATTTTGGAGCATCTCTGCAAATTAAAACAATTCGTATGGAAACCTCTTAGTAATGCCCTTGTTAGCAATATCTATGTAAGAAGCATCGCTGATCAATGACATCCCCCCATTTACCAACTTTAGCGATGATTTACAACAGTATCTGTAAACTGTATGGTTCTATTAACTATCACTGATCAATGACATCCCCACATTTACCAACTTTGGCAATGATTTACGACAGTATCTGTAAACTGTATGGTTCTATGAACTATCGCTGATCAATGACATCCCCACATTTACCATTTTCAGCAATGATTTACAACATATCTTTAAACTGTATGGATCAATGACAATCTGTGTGCGAGATACTGTACCCTGTATTATTCTAAGAAATATTGCTGATCAATGACTTACCCCACATTTATCAACTTTAGCAGCACTGTTTGCCCATTTCACTAATGCTAGCAATCTTACAAACTGCTGTCTGGTCCGACTTGCAAATTGAACAATTTCAATTTTTCTGAAAAAAAAACCAGCATGATTTCGTGTCAAACTTAAGGTCTAGGTTGATACATTTATATACAATGTAACTTAATAGATATCTAATAGCTACATAATGGACCTCTTAGGCGTCAATGAGGATATGAAATTGATTTTTGTCAACAAATGCTAGATAAGAAATCCAATTCATGGTATTCAATGGAAATGTAATACAACAGGGGTTTTGCCAAAGATTTGAGAAAATCGTTAATGGCTTTGCAATATCTGTACCATTTCTGTCGTCTCATATAGGATTGCATTGGTATTCCAAAGGGAAACCTGGTAACATTACTTTGACATCCCAAGTAAAATTTAAGGGATACCTATCATATAATTTTAGGGTAAAGAGATATGATCAGAGGTTTACATGTAAGGTCTTTTAGGGTCACTGCAGTTCAAAGTATTATCTTTGTACACTAATGTTAGAAACATTAATTTCACCTGACATCACTTGGCTTTTACAAGTCTGATTTGATGCACAACGGTAACAAAGGGTCCAACAAGTCATTCTAAATGACACATTGATTTGATTTGATAACTAAAATGATTGGATAAATCATAACTGAAAGCCCAAATAATGCACCAATAAGAATATGTGACTACTAAGCATATGTATATACACTCAAAGCTACACATCATAGCACCTTTTCTTTGTGTCAAGTTTAAATAGAATTGGTCTTGGCATGTCTGAGTTACGGCTCAAGTCTGACAAAAATTAAAACAAGATAGCCACCAGACGGCCATATTGAATGACATCACATAAAACTATTGACATGCATTTGCACTTCATGCTACAACACCCTCGCAAATGACTGACAGATACTAGATAGCTATTTAAGATCATATCACGAAAAAACTTCTCTACACCTGTATGTCTTCACACATTGCAAAAAGGTATTCTTTCACATGGTTCTGTATATCAATAAATCAATTGCTCAAAGCAGAGGGGTGGCCGACAGGGGTAGATCCCTCAGTAGATTACCCTGTAATCCCCCACTAGATAACCCTGTCTGGCAAGCTGTATTTTTATGTGATCTTTGTATGGTAAATTGCCATCTTGGGCCTGATATGCTTGTTAGTCCATGCCTGACAAAGTGTAGAACAGGGACTTATGGATTTGGATCTGTTCGTCTGTCTGTCTGTCCATCGAACCATTTAAGTGCTGCTTCTCAGATATGAAACTTTAAATTCTCAGCTTCAACTAAATTTTATATTTTTTGTATAAACAAGTGCCTCAGTAATTACTGATCAAAGTCTCCTTATCATCAGTGAACCTGCTTGGCAATTAGCAAGTTTACTTACTGTCTGGATAACTCATACAACCACTTTAATTATTGGATATCCTGAATAAGATGTGGGCAAATACTTACCTTTCCATATCTGTTTTTCTTGGCAACCTACAACATACAAGAAAAGAAATGGTTATTTGTATCACTGGTATTTTCTTATTGGTTTGCTCTTCAGTGGACATAAGAAGGAAAAATTTATGACCAATGGATACTTTGTTTCAGCTTCATGGCCTCTATCCTGTACTTTTCTTGTTTCTACTTAAATGAGTGTACACCTTTAATTTCCCATATTGAACAACCAGTCTTTTGGAATTGCCTTTTTAAATATTTCCTTCAATATCAATTTTTCCTTTATCATTTCATAAAACCAACCTGTTTACAAACACATCAGACATACAATTTGAATCAACATTGATGTATTCTCTAAATTCAAGGTGCTGTTATATCATTTAAGTAACTGGGTGCTCTAAATAATGTGTTGGAACTATATTATTTGGAGTATAAAATTCTTTTATTTTTACAACTTGTTCCCTCTTCTTGTTCAAAGTTGTCCAACACAAAAGCACTTAATCATAAAATGTTGGAAGATTATTTGCAACAAATTGCACTCCTTTTTTACCTTACTTTATACAGAAAGTGTAATTTGGAGCTGTATTATTCCAGTACGACAGCCTTGGTTTCTGTCTAACTGTAAGTGAATATTGCCATGTATCTACATCTTAACCTTTTCACCCCCAATTCCCTGTTTAGGCCGCGTTCAAAAAAGTGGTGGGGGGGGGGCTGGAGGAATTCAGGGGGGGGATTCGAAAATTTTGGGGGTAGTCGAGGGGGGACTTGAAAGTTTTTGCTCTGCCTACAGGGGGGGGGACCTGAAAATATTTGACTCCCAACATTTTGATGTCGTCCAATGGTTCTAACGTTAGTAATAATTAAACAAAATCTAAAACCATTTTGTCATATTTTATGTCTTTAATCTCGAAAAAGTTAAAAATGTATGAATGCCATTAAATTTTCGTAGAACAAGTTGGCCTTGTAATGGGGCAGGAGCTACAACTGTTGATAATTTTTCAATATTTCTATGCAATGTATCAAACACAGTTTCTTGGTGTCTCTCTACAGCATGCTGAAAAACACAATATTCAGTTTGTCAACAAAGTCTGTTTGTCTAAATATTGGTGATAATTGAATGATGCAAATGCACGGTACACGTAGGCTGTGTTGGCAAGCTGAAACTGGACAGCTCAACATGCTGTAGGGTGTAGAACAAGAATGCAATTGTATACACTGAACAAAAATATTGTCAAAATAAAATGTTAATACAACTACTGCCCTGCTACTACACACTGGCAGTGACAGTGATACATGTAGCTCTGACTCCGATGTAGTTTAACCCTTTTCCTGCCAAGTCGGTGAAAATCCGCTTGAAATTCGGTGTAGCCAGAATCTAAGCACTGGTGACCGTTATTCTCCCAACCCGGTGGAAATCGGGCCCTTTTTGGGTACCCCCTTTCCTGCCAAGTCGACGGCACTACGTTTTGCTATCCCCTGTGCGTTTAGGGGTCATCCGAGGAGAGGTTTTCTGACAAGGAACGCCTTTTCCCCTCGAAATGGGTTCACAGGGAGTCGATAGACAGGGAAAGGTGCAGAAACCTGTCCGCCAGTCCCCCACACCCGAGGGGGGCTGGGTTTTTTTTACCGCTTTTTAGCGGACTTGGCAGGATAGCATGGTGACGTTTTCTGGCGGAGTTGGACGTACTTGGCTGCCTGGCACTATAGAGATTGCTGCCGAACTTGACCAACTCGGCAATGCTAATCTAGAAGGCTACCTCTTGTAAACGACGATACCATTACAAACTGGTGTCCGACGTACTAAGCTGGGCTTCAGCTCTGCAAGTTCAAGCCAGGCAACGTCCTTCACCGCCTTGGCCGTGCCATTCAATGGACGTAGCTTTGGATTTTTTATTTATTCCATCGTCCGAAGTATTGGCTCTGGTTTGCAGGCAAACGTATCCTCTTGCCGACGCATTGGTAACTACGTACGCTGTTTGCGTACAGAGAATTCAAAAGGTGACATAAGGTCAATAAGCTACGGGGATACCGCCTGCACTGAGCAGGGACTGCTTTTGTTATGCAAACCAGCTAGCAGTACAATATGGCTGCCAGGCATGTGGACACGTCGATAGCTAGAACAATGGAAGCATATTGCGTTGCACCCGTGCATCGCAAAAGTGAACTGAAGACTTGGGTGTAGTGACTGGTTATCACTGGTTAGCTGCAGCCCAAGCCATGTCGGTACAAACCCGTACCTGACTGAGGACCACTCGATTAAGTCAGTAATGAACGGTAACACTCGTAAACCAACTCCCAACTGAGCTGGCTAAACTACGTGGAGCTGTGCTTCAATGGCTCAGCCATGTCGTTAATACAACGGCAAAAACGTAGTTTTTGTGCTACACTGCCAAGTTGTTGAAGGTACGTATTCAATTGACCCTACCCTGGGGAAACAGGACAGGTTTGCCGGTGCACTGCACCCCTAGCACGACCCCAGGGTCTCTGACTAACAGACGAGTGAGGTGATGTTTGTGCCTAGCGGACGTGCGCAATACTGAAGGAGTTTATTTCCGAAAAAATAAACATGAAACGGCAATAAAATGACGCACTCCCAGGGGCAAACAAAGCCGGTGACCTCAATTTTTTTCTGCAGTAACCCTTGAGCTCCTTCCCCTGTCTACGGGCATGTAGAAATTATTGAAGTCTAACACGTATAAGTACGGCTAAAACTACCCTGAAAATGGGCGATTTCTGCCAAATGCCTGGCAGGATAACATGCAGGAGAGCCAATCTTTTGCAGGCACATATTATGGGGCGGTTTTCTACTGACTTGGCGAGGACAACGGACAAGGGCGCTCGGCAGGAAAAGGGTTAAGAAGAGTTTCGGTCATAGGACACTCAATTGACAGTGAAACATACATCACTTGTACACAAGATCCAGCCAGAGAGCAACACATAGAAGACTAGGGGACTAACAGTTACCATGGATTTTGAATTCTGGCATATGAGAACAATCAAATATTAGAGAAAAAAGATGGGGTCACCACATTTGATCTTATACAAATGTACGATGAAAAAAGTCAGTTTTTCTAAAATCACTTAAAATCATATATAAAACCATTCATTTCAAGTTCATGCAGTGAATGAAATTTTCACATCTCATTGTACCAATAACACAAAAGTAAAACTTTGAACAGTAAAGACTTTAATTTAAATGGAAAAATGTGTGACTAAATGGAAACTTTATTTTTTATCAAATTTGCCATTATTACACCCAAAATTTCTGAGATTAAAACATTAATTTCATGGAATATTTTGACCTTCCAGTATTTTCAATTTTGTAAAACATTTTATCAGTGGCATCTAAGTTGTATATGTCTTGTACTTTTGAAAAAAAAATTTGGTAGGTCACTGTGCTCATTTTTTCACAATTTGGTTAAACGTAGCTAGGAATACACAATTTTCATACTCTCTCATGATTGTCATTTTGTGTGCTTTTCAGCTGGTGCCATTGAACTGGCCAGAGTTGGATAAACTCAAGTCGGCTTAGACTGAGAAATCCAAAAAGTTCACTGATGCATTTAAAAATGAATCAATTCAAGAACTTGCCCTAGGTATATAGCTCTACAACCTGCTGATTAGAGATAGTGTTGAACATCTGTGTGCAGAACGACACATTACATATTTTTTTTACTATGTGTGCATTCCTAATAAATACGCGGCTATATGGTAATTGGGGGGGGACTTGAAAATTTTTGAGGGTATTGAGGGGGGACTTGAAAATTTTTGAGGGTATTGAGGGGGGATCTGAAAAAAAATAAGATTTCAATCGCGATTCCTCCAGCCCCCCCCCCTCACAATTTTTTTTTGAACGCGGCCTAGAGGTCCGGACTTACCATTGATAACAATGTGTTTGGACCAAACCATGGTGGTGAAAGGGTTAAAGCATTGATCATTCCATCCATACCTATCAGCTATAAACAATTACGCTTTATTTCAGTTTATTTATCAAAACTGATTACCTCTTTCTTTTCACAACAGAAATTCATTCAACAGCTGAGTTACCTCTTTTAGTATGTCTCTAATCTAGAAGGAATATACACTATTTTTAGAAAGCAAAATTTCTTAATAAAAATCTATTGCTGCTTCAAATACAGTGTATCTCTTATTATTTTATAAGATTCTCCCTTTGCATGTAAAATTCATTTCATGTAAAAATATTATGAACAATTTTAGACCAATTACCCGGAAGACTTCATAATACTTATTTTTAACCAAATTGCTGAAAATCTTGCCGTAAAGGCCAAATGGTAGGGAAACTTATCCGATGAAGGTACCACAAGGTAGCTACAAAATTGTAGCTTTACGGTGAGGCAGTTGGTGAGTTTTGGTTTTTGCGACCTCGCTCACCAGAAGCGCTACAATGCTGAAGGCCCTGTAGCATTCAAAATAAGCGCGTCTCGCATGATGCGGCATTTTGATGCGAAACCCCACATATATACTGCATTTAGTCGTACCGGTTTATCACTACTGAAGACTAAACACTATACTACATTAACTACATCTTTTATTGGGTTTGGTATTTGTTCAAACATGTCGATTGCGTTCCAAAAACATTTCTGGGAGCCGCAATTAACTTCCAGTTATGGCAGCTCCCTAAAACACGCTCAATGTTTTTGGAACGCGATCGATGTTTTTGAACTAATACCAAACCCCATAAACGACAATGTTAATGTAGTATAGTGTTTAGTCTTCAGTAGTGATAAATTGGTATGACCAAATGCAGTAATTATGTGGGATTTCATATCAAAATGCCACGTCACGTGCAACGTGCTTATTTGAACACTACAGGGCCTTCAGTATTGTAGCTACTGTTGAGCAAGGTCGCAAAAACCAAAACTCACCGACCGCCTCACCCTAGAGCTACAATTTTGCAGCTAACCACAAGGCACAACACAGACTCAGCTTTTGCCATTTTCAAACTGCAGATGAAAGCACTGAAGATCGATGGAATGGTTGACATATGGACTACCCATGTGAAAGTCACCCTAAACGTTATAAATTCAGTCTTCTAATCTTTGTACAGAGATATGTCTTCATGGTCTAACCCATAAATATTTCTTGATGTCCCCATTTTTGTATCATTCTTTTCTCCCAATCCTGTAATCATTCTCATATATGGACATGCTCATTGTCCGAAATAAAGAATTAATAATAATAATAATAATAATAATAATAATAATAATAAAGACTCACGGTAATATTTTGGTGTGTACGGAGAACAATGAAGCTACTTACAATTCTGCTAGAACAGTAATCTCATGATATGTCTTCTGTAATAGGAACTCGATCAACATCGAGAGTGACACAGTGTTGGAGGCTCCTGGTCCACCACCAGCACCCCCTGGTGTAGTAGCTTGCGTTAAAGCCATCTGGTTCTGACTTTCTATGGGGGGCATGGTGCTCTATTTTGCAAAAATGGTAGGTAAAATGTCGCGAATCGCCTCTATCGAGTATCGTTAGTCAATTACGCACCAGTGCCGTCGGCAAAACACTGTGTTTTAATTCATATCTACCGTAGTAACTTATATGCACGATCTGCCGTAGATTGTAGAAAATGATTGTCCACAGGTTTGCTGTAGGGTTTCGATTCGCTGTTACGATATTCACCAAAATGATAAGCTTATCTATCCGGAAATGTTTTGTCCTAAGTTCTGGAAAACCTGCAGACCAACGACAACTCTAGTCCAATGAAGACTGAGGCGCAGATTGCGGTAACTCGTTGAATTTCACGGTAATATGACACCTTATCCCAAGAGAAACACAATAAGCTCCGAAAAGGCGTTACGACTTGAGTGCAAATGCTTGCAAACTGAGATATACATACTCACATGTATCACATCGTATTGACACGTTCCGGTGATACGCGCATAAGAGCAAAATGAAGAGCTATAGTTTGTTTGGTGGTAATTTATTCACTCCAGCCTTCGCTATTTTATTCGCTACACCACAGGCGGCCCAATCACTATTAATAAGCTTATTATTGAGTTTCTTAGTTTTCTCTGTCAGTGTAAGCCCCTCTCCTTTTCTTCATGCTCTGACTGATCGTAGTAAATAAAATAAATTACTATATAGCCTAACCTATAGCCTCTTGACTCTTTATTTATTTTACACCCCATTACAAGGACGCTTATCTCTCGTATACACATCTTGTATACACATCTTGTAATTAATTAGTCAACAAAACTAATTATGCTAATCCGTGGACTTATCATGGGTTGGTCAACATTGCAAAGATAGAGATGTAAATGAAAAAGTTTAAGTTACCTTTCCTATCTTTCGCGATGTTGACTAACCCGTGAAATCCCTGATAAGTCCACAGATTAGCATAATTAGTCATGTTGATTATTAATTACATGATGTGTGTATATGAGAGATAAACGTCCTTGTAATGGGGTGTAAAATAAATAAATAGTCGAGAGGCTAGGTTAGACTATGAAGTCATTTATTTTTATTTACTACAATCAGTTAGAGCATGAAGAAAAGGAGGAGAACTGATAGAGAAAACTGAGAAAAACTCAATAATAAGCTTATAAATAGTGATTGGGCCGCCTGTGGCTCAACTGGCATTGCTGGGCTTTGCGGCCTATCCGCAACGCGCAACGTCCAACGTCCGGGCTCACAGACAGGCGCTCTGCAAGGGCTCTGCATGCTGCAGTCAAATCACACGGCACGGTTCAGCTTCTAGTTTGCTTGTTTGTTTAAATGCGTGTTTGTTTATTACATAAGATGTGTTTACTATAAACGACAAAAAATGAATAAAGAGTTGTAATTTTGTCCATGTTTGCGTGTCAGTTCCCGGGGGGGGTAACACCATGGCTAACAGTACGATAGTATGGGAGGGGGCTCCTCACGAACATGGAAACCCAAACTGTTGTGATACCAGTTTTGAGCAAAAAACCCTACCCTTTCTGATACCATACAATATATTTATAGTCTAGGGGTACCAGGGGTACCAACAGTCCAACCGACAGATCGGAAATTTTGATGGTAGGCCTAGATCTGGGATGTAGGCCTAGATACATGGGTTTCCAGTGTTGACAGCATGATTTTTTAACAAATGTCAGTTTGTGTTTAAAACCGGACCATTTCTCATACCAACACCTCGTGAAAAGTATACCCTTTCTGATACCAAACAGAGAAAAAAAAAACGACCCCTTTCGCGCGGACCCTCCCCGTATAGCCATCTATGGGAGTTACCCTCCGGGGTCAGTTCACAGTCACCTATCAGGTGTGGTCTATTCCGCTCTGCCATAGACGTGTGTACATATACCTGAGATCTTCTAAGGCATATGTAGACAAGTCAATGGGGCGCATAGACGCAGAGCGAAATAGACCACAGGTGACTGTGGTCAGTTAAAAAGCTGTGTTTTTGTTTGTTTGCTTGCATGCTTTCTTGTTTATAATTTATTTATTGACTTAAAAACATGTCCGACAAATGATACTTAATAAAATTTCTGATACAATGCCACATATGCAATATAGCAGACCCTTCCTTTGCTTTATACTAATATAACAAATAGCGTCTTATGTAACCAGATATGAACTGAAAATACTCAGGTGTTTCATTATATATTGCAGTTATGTGTAAATTTGAACCTCATTGCTGTTTGATTAAGTAAATCCTCAGTATATATCCCTTATTAGGAAAGTTCATTAAATATTCAAATAAGGAATTGACAGATATGATCTCATTAAATATGCAAAATTTGGAATTGGCTGAAGTAAAAACGTTTAAAGACTTTCATGAATGTTGTATCATAGTATCTTTAATGTACATAGCAAGTTTTGTCAACTTTGGTCAAGTAAATTCAGATAAATATCCCCAATTAGGAAAGTTCATTATGCAAATTAGAATTTGGCTGAAGTAAAATTGCTTAATAGCTTAATGACTTTAACCTGTGAAATTTGTTAACCTGAAAAAGGCTTTCTATTTTCTCTAGTTTTCTTTAAATTCTACAAATTTAAAGGATACAGTCTGTTACAACTGAAAATTGGACAAGTAAATTTAAATTTTAACTGTCACTTTGATTCCCACCATTTTTAACTGGTAATATTACAAAGATATGAGGTCCCAGTAGAAACATTCAGCACTATGCATTATATTGGACTACTCTGTTGTTTCTGTGAAGATTCCAATACATATATGCACACCATACAGACCATATAGTGTTTTTTGCTTTATTTGCATGAGGGTGTCATTTTTTTGGGCAAACATTTACTATTTATTTTGCTCAAAATTGCACATGCAGTCCCAGTGGACAGTTTCTTATGCTTGTATAAACACCCCTGAATGAGTACATTCCCAAGAACTTGTTTTAGTTTGGAAGTAAAATTACAAAAATAATGCTAAAAGATACAGCTATTGTGCCTTTACATGTAACGACTTTCAATAATGTTGTGTCAATATATGTAGCAACTTTCATCAACTTTGGTCAAGTCAATTAAAATATATATCCCTAATATGTAAATTATGCTTAATGACTTTCGATAATGTTGAGTCATGAGTCATTGCCATTTGCATACTAAATCTATGACCAGATTTGATTCTGATCTGATGAGCCGTTTTTGAGATATCGAGCACAAAGACAGACAAACACAGACACACACAGACACACATATACAGACAGATATCGCTGTGACATTAGCTCAAGTGTGTGAACACGTGAGCTAATAAAAATGTTCATGCGTAACAATTGTTCTAAAGTGTTACCGAATGGTGTCCCTCGAGAGAACGACCGTTTTTAACGTAAAATTTTCAAACGTTTCTACATCAGGAGCTGACTAAGACTCCTGACCTCACCACAGTCACTCGTGATCGGTCTATTCCGCTCGGCGTCTATGCCCCCCCCCTAGACATGTACACACGTCTATGGGGGCATAAACGCCGAGCGGAATAGACCGATCACAAGTGACTGTGGCCTCACCATAAATTCACTACTTGTAATACAGCTGTCTGATCATTGAACACACTAGCGGTATCGCATAATACAGCGACTACTAACACAGTATCAGGTTTCAAAATGTCCCTGTATTTTCTTGCAGCCGTATGCTTTCCTTTCTTTCATCTCACTGCTGGAAAATACTGAGTAATTTTAAAATGATAATGTATTGGCGTATGTTTGATGCAATGCCTTAAAGTTGCATGACACAGACACAGACAGACACTCATATATATACCTATATCTATCTATATCTTTATCTATACCTATCTACCTGTCTATCTAATTATACACACACATAAATATATATATATATATATATATATATATATATATATATATATATATATATATATATATATATATATATATATATATATATATACGAAAATCAATGCTGGCAAAGTATAGTGCTCAATGCATTTCTGCAGGGCGGCAATACTGAGAATCTAGGAACTTGTAGTTGTCACTCTACGGGCTGTTTCATGCGCTAAGCAATCATCAGGATGATTGATTGCTTAGCGCATGAAACAGCCCGTAGAGTGACAACTACAAGTTCCTAGATTCTCAGTATATATAAGCTTTTATATATATATATATATATATATATATATATATATATATATATATATATATATATATATATATATATATATATATATATATATATATATATATATGAGAGAGAGAGAGAGAGAGAGAGAGAGAGAGAGAGAGAGAGAGAGAGAGAAATACGTAGTGGCTGTGGAACTGATGAACTGTTCAGGGTCTTACATTTATTACACGCAAGGTCTGCACGAAATACATTCTAAGATCACACCCTAGGGTGGATGGGTGTTTTGTTGTACTGCTAGTAAAGGTGTATTCTACCAACCTTTGGTGTTTTACATTTGGTCTTAACTTACACTGCTCTTGACAATCTTCTGTAAACGGTTTATAACCGAGCTGCATCTATTATCTGAAGTTTGATCGCCTAAAGCGCAAAAGCAAGCAAGGGTAAATTACTAATCCTTGACGCACGGTCACCAGATTATCATCGGATTAACTTTGACAAAGTCAACAACGAAAAATCTTCTGTTATACTTTGCTGGTGGCAGAGTCTAAAACATGGACTGGACTCGAGAACCAGCCCTTGCTGGTGCGTTCGTTGTTGACTTTGTCAAAGTTAATCCGGTGATAATTTGGTGACAGCGTCCAAAGATTAATGATTTAGCCTTGCTTGCTTTGGTGCATTAGGCAATCAAACGCATCAGATACGACAAAACCTCGCGTAAGATTGTCAAAGGACAAATACGTAACAAGTAGGAGAATGAAAATTGTCTCAAAACCAGTGCTAACATTAGACCAAGACACCAAATATTGGCAGTATTCTTTATTGGCAATACATATCACAGTCAAACGTATTAAAATAATGCTAGTTTTATATTGAAAAATACGCGTTCATAGTAAAGTTTTCTTGTAGACTACCATGTACAACAACATTGATGAAATCCAAAATTCAATTTTTTTACACACATGCACTTTTTACCTGCCACTTCAAGCAAGATACATTTTCATAAATTACCGCACATATGTAAATGTAGAGATATAGCTTGTTTTTATGGGACAAATGTTAATAGTTTGCCCAACAGACTGCCATGTATTATGATTCGATATTTTTGGACGAAGCACTATATCGGCCACATTTTGCCTTCCGGGGGGGGTTTCAAAATTATAGCAAGTCAGAAGGGGGGACTTCAAAATATTGCGAGTTTGTTAGGGGGTATTCGAAAATAAATATGAGAACTTTTTTGGGAATTTGCGGCCCGCCCGGCCCCCTCCGCAGGTGTTTGTGAATGCAGCCTTAAATGTAAAGAATGTATTTCGTGCATGCAATAAATGTAAAAAATGTAGTAAATGTAAAAATGTATTAAATGTACAGAATGTATTTCGTGCAGACCTTCCATGTAATAATTGTATTCAATGTAAAAAATGTATTTCGTGCAAGACCAAAACTCCCGATGATGTCCGACCGGCCTTCCCGACTGAGTCCTGATAGTCATTAGGTGTATTTCCTCCGGACATCATTGAAATGTATTCCGTGCATGAATAAATGCAACGGTGCAAACGTGCATAATTCTTGACTACTGGCCATGGATGATGTGCAAAATACAACGATCGATACATGGCCACTGTCGTCACAGAGAGTTGATACCTTTGATGATATTATTTTGTTTTCAAGACATGATGAACACGGCAAGTGTAGACACGCGCATGGGCATAATTATAGCTCATCTTACTCTATGAATGTATGCAGGGAATTACATGAATTTAAGCAGAAAGATATCACATCGCACTGTGTACGGTGTTGTTGTATTTTCCTTTAAATCCATATATAACATATAATTTATTGCAGTACAAGGCCTCGGCCCATCGTACAATTCAATGAAAGAAGAATACAAAAGACGGAAGATGGTCAGTGACAAACATATCACTAAACAAATTAACAAAAATACAAATGTTGACAAATAAACATATAAATACAATACGATGATGAAATAGTTTACAATCACATTTAAATTAACTCTGTTACACTTTCGTCTCGTCTTTTAAAATTAATGCTTTTCTCAGGAAAGTGGCAAACTGTTGGATCTCATTAATATTCTGCGAAGATAAAGTACGAATAAGATTTTCATCGGATGGAAATGTTGTCAGTAATGTGGATATATACCTTGTTCTTATATCACTATAAAGTGGGCAAATAAAAACAAAGTGAAATTCATTTTCTACAAGTTCAACGTCATTTACAATCTCACAATGCATACAAATTCTTTGTTGAAGTGGCAATTTTAGGTGTCGTCCTCTTTCAACATTCAGTCTATAACTACAACAACGAAAATTTGAAAAAATAATCTTATTAATACCGTTGAGATGACTCAGATACTTTTCTGGCTCAAGCAGCGATTTAAATTTACAGTACAGACTTAATTTAGGTGACTCTGTTACATTACCATGCCATTCTTGCCGGAAACAATCTTTTATTCTTTGTGAAAAAATATGTGAAAAATTGTTTTTATCCCCAACTTGCTGTTCTATCCAGACCACCCCAAAACCATACTTAAAAAGAATAGTTTTGATGTGGGTGGCCCAAGTGTTCTACCTGCGTCATCCAGTTTTTTAACATACTATAGCAAGCCTTTGGTAGTCTATTGTCACTCATTTCAAGAAGTTTTATCCAGTACATAATACATCTTTTATAATAAATACAGCATAATGGCAATCTTCCACATTCTCCAAGGACAGCATAATTACTAGCATTGCTATTAACACCTAGTAGATATCTACAAAATCTCAGCTGAATACGCTCTAACTCATCAGAATATTCATAACCCCATATTTCGCTTCCATAGCAGATAGCAGGTACAATTACAGAATCAAATAGTTTGAAAGCACTTGAGATAGAAAGCCCACCCAATTTTTTGATAACAGATTGAATAGAAAAGAGCCCCTTCAAACCCTAAGTGCTAGATTTTTCTTCGCTGGAGACCAAGACAAACGCGAAGAGAATAAAAGACCAAGGTAATTGTAGTATTTGGCTATTTCCACTTTCTCTCCTCCGAAAACCCACTTTTCATAGCTTCTTAAGTATCCCCATTACGAAAAACCATTACTTTAGACTTGGAGAGATCTACTTCCATGGCCCATTGATGACAAAACGTCTTAAGTTGGTTAATTTTACGTTGCAATCGAATTGGCAAATCGGCTGAATCGGCTACGTCATCTGCATACATTAGGAGGTCGACAGATGGAAAACGCTCATTTAAATATATACCATCGGACTCTCTACCCAAATAGTTTGACAGTTCGTTTATGAAGAGTGAAAATAAAAAGGGACTTAACATACACCCTTGTCTGGTGCCAATGCCACAATCAAAAATCTTTAAGACCAGAGGAACATTTTATACAGGATTTGTTTTGAGAGTACATCGAACGCAACACTTTTAAAATTTCACCATGTATCCCGTATGAATCCTTTAAATCCCTTTCAATGCAACATCAATTTAAACTTCTCTTTTAATTTTCCTTCAACGCAGTACCTCAAGATATTTATTATAGTTAACAATGTACACCTGTACCTCTTCATTTGTATAAACAAACAAAAAAAACACACAAAATACAAATTGGCAGGACCCTAAGCTTGCTTATAAGGCCGGGGGTGCCACTTTAAAACTTCTTGACATGGTTTCACGCCACCTGCATGGATTCTCCAGTTAAGTAGCCTTTGTTCGTACGCTTTTAGTACCATCCAGCTACACACGGCGCTCATACTTCGGAATAAAGCGTAGGCGATCGATCACGGCATGTCAACGTAAAAGGCCATGATTTTCTCAAACGAATTAGTACTGAACAAGGGTGTTCCTCAGGGATGAGTCTGGTCTTCCGTCCTTTTCTCTGTTTACATGAACTTATGTGTAATAACGTGAATTCTTATACTGTATAATCAAATTAACAGATGGCATTGCGTTGGTCGCCCGCTTGAAAGGTAAATTTTCACTTGCAGAAAAAATTCTTTGCGCCAGTACTGCAGAACTCTAATATCTTGGTTTGAGATGAGTTTCCTTGAACTCACAGATTCGGAAAACGAAGGAGGTGTGCGGAAAGAAGACTCGTCGCTTTGTCTACCTATCACCGATGCATCATTAAAGCGGAGAGGAAGTAGAGAAGGTAGTAAATTATAAATAAATAAATAAATAAATGTCTTGGAACCATTCTTTATTCCAACCTTAGACTACATTTTAAAGAAGAGCAAATAACGTCTTTACCTCCTTCTTGAGTTTGATAGTTTTAACGTTAGTAGGGATATTTTAACATCACAATATCATTCACTAATAATTACCAATTTTCAAGAATCAATCACAAGCACTGCTCAGTTCCAAATCCTACCGTCAAGTCGGCGACTCAAGGTTCCCCTTGGACGGAAAATTTCCTATATAATTAAAAAAAATACTTTATTCCATCAGCTATTTCTACTTAAAACTCTGGATTCTCTCAATTATAATTGAGTCTGGTATACGTACAATTTGTAGCTGAATGCATTGTTACTGTTTTGTGGATCGTCTGTTGTGTTGATTGCAAGTCAGCGTTGTGTTTGATTGTATACTGGGACTCTGAGTTGCCAAAAGGAAATTTATCGTGGCATTTCAAATTTCAATGGACAATAAAGTGCACCTCGATCAAAGCCTTGGATTGGAAGCTGTATAATTTTAATTTTCTTTACTATTATTTTGAAGGTAAACTATAGAAATGAAACAAAAGCTGAAAATTCTTGTGTTCTTCAATTTTATTACCAAATAATAAAACAGACAACAACAAAACACACATTAAACACCAAGACTACCCTATTACCTATGGTTTAAGAACCTGAATTTCCTCCTGTCAAGAAAACTTCAACGATCTCGACTTGTTTTGGATCATATTCTGGCTGAAACTGAAACCAAGTCGCAGTGAAATACGTGCGACAAATTGGGATATAAAGCTTACATTTCTGCCATCCGGAATGATTTCAAGTTGTGTTTAAAAAGATAAAAGCCCCGTGAAATAAGCCGATTGTGTAAGATATTAAAAACAAACGTTGCACAGGTTAACAGTTCACCATGTGTGATCTGATCGGTCAAACGTTTCTCACGATCGACGGTTCTCTATGCAAAACAAAAAACAAAAAAAAACTAAAAAGGCCAAACATCTTTATTATGAAACCAACCGGTTGTTAGAATGCCAACGAAATAATACAGTAAATGTATTTGGTCAGTCACAAGGACCATCTGTATGGCAAACTCTCTATCCTGAAGGAAAACATTCAGTCTCGGACCGCACGACTGACATTTATTCGGGCGTTTATTGTGAAAGCTGATCAGCGGGCATGAAATTTTGGTTTCAGGCTGCTATGGAATATGTGCACTAAGGAACTGGTCAGGTTCTTCAGTCAGGAGGGATCGCTGGATCCATTAGGGGGTTCACCCTGATTTTTACTCTGGTCATTCAGGGTTTCACTACGTTTTTGGGGTCAGTGTGTTTTTGACACGGGCTTATAAAATGCACCATACCAGCCACGAATCGCATCGTTCAGTTACAGTTTTCAGCGCGTCCTCGGGCGTTTTACTTTATACATATCAGTGATACATGTCTGGATAGGCCCTATTTGCAAATTGAAAGTCGGCTTTGCAAAGCATCATACCTGCCACTAGCATCATTCACTTACAGTTTTGGTGCACCTTTTTGACGAATACATACAAATATATCAGAGACATCTGGATGTTTGTAAATTTAGCCTAAAGTTTGTTTCGCAAAGCGTACTCATCATTATGAAAGCTGCAGCTAATATATAAAGCATGACGAAAGCCTGATCTTTTATTGTTTTCTCTATGAGAACTCAGTATGAGAAAGCAACATTAAGAAATATTTCACAAGACATTGATACAGTGACATATTTTACAAAGGCAAAAATGACATTCTCATCGATGCACTGAAAAGGAAAGTATTTTACTTTCAGCGACAGGTTTTCAAATAAAGGCATTATTGTCATTATTAGCTGTGGTTTTATGGTTTCAGCTACAAAAAGGGACTTTCAATTACACAGTGCACATCAGATAATGGGAGATGGAAGTCAGCCACTGTTTTGTTTTTTCCAGGGGGGGATCAGCCACTTCTTGATGTCCGCAAAAAAGATCCATCCCCGGCCGAAGAAACTGACCAGTACCTTAGAAACCAATTTGAATACAGCTAGAAATGTGGTAGAACACACTAGCTGTTTCGTCAAAACCTTGCAATGAAAATATGAGCGTAGCTTTTGAACATAACAGTATTACACAATGACGTAAGACAAAGAAATCATAAAAATAAATTTCGTACTTTGTATGAAATGGAAACAGCACTGCAGCTCGAGGTTTTGCCTTTGCCGTCCAACCAAATACACAGGCAAAACCTTGAGCTACAGTAGGTCTACTGCAGCTAGTTTTAATAATAATAATAATAATAATAATGTTTATTGCGCAACAACACACTTAAGAAGTGTGGTAAGCAATAATACCTGTAGCGTTCAACGAATTGTGGTAAGGCAAAAATACCTTACAGTCCAACGATACAAGGATTAGGCCCTAATAATAATAGAAAAGTATTTGGAATAGGGACCTAAAGTTAGAAAAGGCAACATTAAAACATCACCGGCAGGGTTTCTATGCCTTGACTGGACACGGTGAACAGTTTTTGTACACTGCAGAGAGCCTGAACAGTACGTAGAGCAACGTACCCGCTTACAAGTGGTGTAACCCCCGTGCGATGCTCTATATGCCGAGTTTGCTTATTTACATAGCATGCATGGCCAAACGTCTGTGTATTTCGCTCAGACAATACTTTCATCTATTCAATTGGTCGGTAATCCTGGTATTAATGTGCTATCGACGAATGCTTTCGACAAAGCAAAAGACTTTCTTGATAGGGAGAGACTGGTCAGGACTTCGGCGCACCCGCCCGAGAAACAACGTTGCATTATGGATTGACCCCAACTGTGACTCTTCCCGGACACTCTTTAGTGAGGTCCTGTGGGACCCAGCGACGTGCCCACTACAAATTATGAATAAGTTAGGGAGTTATATCATGGCCGTCATGTTTCAACAGAATACCGTCTTGAAGTTCACCGAGTTACCGATCGTTGTCTGACATAATGCGCACAGCACAGTACTTGGAAAGGTGATCAAGGAATTTCTTTAGTGTACGCATTACTAGGGAGAGACGTTTTACTCGGAATTCCATCGGCGATCGGTAAGAAAATGAGAGAATATAAAGTTGTGGTGTTAGGAAGCGGTGGAGTCGGCAAAAGCGCCATCACGGTACAGTTCGTCTCAGGAACTTTCGTGGAGAAGTATGATCCCACAATAGAAGACTTCTACCGTAAAGAGATTGAAGTTGACAGCAATCCTGCTATCTTAGAAATACTAGATACAGCTGGTACAGAGCAATTTGCTTCCATGAGAGACTTATACATCAAGAATGGGCAGGGTTTCGTGTTGGTGTACAGTGTCACGGGACAACATACCTTCAGAGATGTTAAACCGCTACGTGAACAGATCCAACGTGTCAAAGGGATGGAAAAGGTTCCTATCATTCTTGTTGGGAATAAATGTGACCTTGAAAAAGAACGTGAAGTTACATTTAGTGATGGGTCGTCACTGGCACAGCAATGGAATTGTCCTTTCTTTGAATCATCTGCAAAGAATACTCAAAATGTCAATGAACTGTTTGCGGAAGTGGTCCGGGAGGTGGCGTCAATATCAGCGAGTCCTACCAAGCAAAAAGGCTGTTGTGTTGTTTTGTAATCAGAAATCAGGTAAGAACTGTTATCACCTTTATTTAAATTTAAATTTAAATTAGCACACTATAGAATTCCGTCGCAATTTTCAACTCTTTGTCTAAGTGTGATTTGCCCAGTTACCGAGTATGGCTGTCACTTTCACTATTAGATCCCCCCTGGAATAGTTCAACAAATGTCAAAGGAAGTGACATCGTCAGACAAAGAGAAGGGAATGATAGAGAGGAAATACTGATGTAAATAGTTTGTCACTTATAGACAGGCAAACTCCGTCAAGAGTACTATGTTTCAGTCCTGTGTATCAATTGTGAAAGTTTTGAAGTAGAACTGTTCTGTGTCTGACATGAAGGGCAGTTCCCTTGACAATGTACACAGCGCTACACCCATTTACAAACTACACTCTACCAAACATGGAGCCCTGTGTCATTGCCTTGCTTGATTGTTAATGCAGCAATTGTTAGTATGACATATTGCGTTGATGCCAGTGCCTTGTTTCCCCACTCAAGGTAAAATCAGATCTTAAAAAATCACAAAAATATCATAAAATTTGTACTCCTTAAAATGTCTTTTTGTGAAACCATCCTCTGCATCAGGCGCCTGCCTCTGCATATAGGATTACATGTACATGTAGTCATGACATGAGAACATTGTTACTCCATTGAGGAAATTAATCATAATTATCAGGTACAATATGATATGAATGCTGTTACTGTAAAGGAAATGACATTTTAATACTCATGAATTATGATAAAATATTTCAGTGAAAATAGAAAAATTTAAATTGTAAATTGGTTATATTGTTATTACTTAGACCTTTTGGCATTAATTGTAACAGCTTGATACATGTTGATCATGGCATTGCTTCAACACTTTGTTCATGTTTCCTTAGAAAACCCTGGCACCACTGAGTAAAGCGCTATTAGCTGTTTTGATGTACTTTAGTCTGGGCTAGAGTACATTTGTCAAAAATAACATTGCATAATATTGTACAGAACCTGATGTGCTTCCAAGGTTAATACCGGTACTTTCAATTTTAACAAACTCTGTACTTGTGGAGAAGAAGAAAAAATGTACTTGAAAGTGTATTGAAAACATTATGAAACATTGTAGCTATTTTCCACTAGACTAATCCTATAGTGAAATGATATTCAGAATCATTTGATACCACCGCCAATGTGTTGATTTAATACCACTACCAGTGTGTTGATTTGATACCACTACCAGTGTGTTGATTTGATACCACTACCAGTGTGTTGATTTGGTACCACTACCAGTGTATTGAATTGACATCACTACCAGTGTGTTGATTTGATACCACTACCAGTGTGATATGATACCACTACCAGTGTGTTGATTTGATACCACTACCAGTGTGTTGATTTGGTACCACTACCAGTGTATTGAATTGACATCACTACCAGTGTGTTGATTTGATACCACTACCAGTGTGATATGATACCACTACCAGTGTGTTGATTTGATACCACTACCAGTGTGTTGATTTGGTACCACTACCAGTGTATTGAATTGACATCACTACCAGTGTGTTGATTTGATACCACTACCAGTGTGATATGATACCACTACCAGTGTATTGAATTGATATCACTAGCAGTGTGTTAATCTGATACCACTACAAGTTTGTTGATTTGATACCACTACCAGTGTGATTTGATACCACTACAAGTGTATTGAATTGATATCACTAGCAGTGTGTTAATCTGATACCACTACAAGTTTGTTGATTTGATACCACTACCAGTGTGTTGATTTGATACCACTACCAGTGTGTTGATTTGATACCACTACCAGTGTGTTAATTGATACCACTACCAGTGTGTTGATTTGATACCACTACCAGTGTATTGAATTGATACCACTACAAGTTTGTTGATTTAATACCACTACAAGTGTATTGATTTGATACCACTACAAGTTTATTGATTTGATACCACTACCAGTGTGATTTGATACCACTACAAGTGTATTGAATTGGTATCAAATAAACAAACTTGTAGTGGTATCAGATTAACACACTGCTGGTGATACCACTACAAGTTTGTTGATTTGATACCACTACAAGTTTGTTGATTTGATACCACTACCAGTGTGATTTGATACCACTACAAGTGTATTGAATTGATATCACCAGCAGTGTGTTAATCTGATACCACTACAAGTTTGTTGATTTGATACCACTACAAGTTTGTTGATTTGATACCACTACAAGTTTGTTGATTTGATACCACTACAAGTGTGTTGATTTGATACCACTACCAGTGTGTTGATTTAATACCTGTTGTAGATGGTTTGAGCAGTTGTGCCTTTTGTAGATTGTTTGACCGGTTGCTGTTGACAAATGACACTGTACGTGCTATAATATGTACTTCACATACATGCAGGTAATAATATCATAGAAAGATCATCTCAAAACAGAGGGAAATGTAACAGTTTCACTCAATCACAGAGCAAAGAAATTAAGCTATCATGGACTGCAAAGAGCCGTAAAACAATGCTGTTAACAAAAACCGCAGCAGTTACAGTTGGTACTTTTTGATCCAGTCCATGCTCCCTACCCATTTTTTTTCCTGCATTGTTTTAGATAGCTGTGATAGTCATTTCATGTAAAGTTTCAATTTAGCACAGTCAACAATGACATACCAACTAAAGTACCAGAGAAATGAACCATGCTGCCCTTCTCTTGTGCTTTTGTGACATTGTCTCAGTCTACCTAAACAAGATATCAATATTTTGATGATTATTTTTATCAATAATATCAATAATTTTTATATTTTTTATTATGCCAAGAAAATGTTTTGGAGTAGTATTTAATGATAGATGAAAACCCTGTTATTTCGTATTTTCGCTTAAATTAATTGAACTTTTAATGTACTTTAACCATCCTGCCATAGTGTACCGGTACAGTCCATTTACTGGTAAAAGATGGCAGTATGGACTAGTTGAGATTTGATTGCATCTGTAATATACTGATAGCAGTTGATGGAGCAGCCTCAGCCTAAGCCCTATTCGTCGCTTTCGGCCTTCGTCCACACTCCGTCTAGCCTCAAGATCCACTTTTAGTACTGTGGCATAAAAAACAGCTCATTTGAAAGTGAATGGTCTTCAGGAGAGACGATGATGTCACTGGCGTCCCTTTGAAAGTCAATCAGCCCAAATGTTCCTCTCATGATTGGCCAATGATTAAATGGGTGTTGCTCATAAACTAGCCAGAGAACGGTTAGTTTATGAGCTAGTTTATAAGCACCTCCCATTTAATCATCGGCCAATCATGAGAGGAATATTTGGGCTGATTGACTTTCAAAGGGACGCCAATGACATCATCGTCTCTCCTGGAGACCGTTCACTTTCAAATGAGCTGTTTTTTATGCTACAGTGCTAAAAGTGGATCTCGAGGCTAGAGGGAGTGTGGATGGACTAAGTCCGAAAGCAATGAATAGGGTCTAGGCTAGAGCACCATGAACTTCACAAATGGTGTTTGCTGCCATAAGTGTAAGAGTGTTCTCTACACTATTGCCACTCAGACTTTACTTCTCTGCCATGACAGACACATGCTTCCAGACAAAAATGATACAATAATTTAATATCATATACAACTCAGTCTAAGGGAGCTAATCATACTCAGGGTGCTTCATCACAAGTCTTAGGATGATATTTATCATTGATAAAATTCTTTGAGACACATCCCTGCAGCTATCACACATGGACATGCTTTCCCTTGAGGTACATGTACATGTATATGTATCGTGACCTCACTCTGTAAGAAGGATGAATTTGCTACTAATAGACCATGGCATGGCCATGCCAGGACTTACATGTATGTCAGTCAGTCATCATAATTGTTGCAAGATGAATTATCTCTTTTCCTAGTGCGATTGATATGTATGTACCAGTATTCATCAATTTTCATTTGGCCATTGTCATGAGGTATGAGTAAATTTCACTGTTTAATGCTATGTGTAGTTTTATGTAATGTAGCATGACTATTGATGATAAGTTGAGCACTCCCTGACTCTCATTGGCTAGCATTGATAAAAGCCCTGACTCTCATTGGCTAGCATTGATAAAAGCCCTGACTCTCATTGGCTAGCATTGATAAAAGCCCTGACTCTCATTGGCTAGTCTCATGGCTAGCATTGATAAAAGCCCTGACTCTAATTGGCTAGCATTGATAAAAGCCCTGACTCTCATTGGCTAGCATTGATAAAAGCCCTGACTCTCATTGGCTAGCATTGATAAAAGCCCTGACTCTCATTGGCTAGCATTGATAAAGCCCTGACTCTCATTGGCTAGCATTGATAAAAGCCCTGACTCTCATTGGCTAGCATTGATAAAAGCCCTGACTCTCATTGGCTAGCATTGATAAAAGCCCTGACTCTCATTGGCTAGCATTGATAAAAGCCCTGACTCTCATTGGCTAGCATTGATAAAAGTGATGTTGATGGCAAATATTTGAGGTATCAGCCATGAAAGTTGCAGTAACAAGTCACTGTTCTATTCCTGTTCTGCATCAACTGAAATGCTTGGAGTAGCACACATGAAAGTTAATGGTTTAATAGTTCAGGATTTCATCAGCTGACTGTCTTGTTTGCAGTAATCAACATACCACTTGCTGATATCTACATATGTCCTTTTCACATCATCACTTGCTGTTCACAAAATGGTGAAAACTGAAATCAAACCTTTACATATTATAAAACAGTTATGTTACGAGTGAAAATTCTGAGGAAAAACTAAAAAATATAAATATGTGATTAATATATTTAGTTACAAATAAATATTCAAGAGTACGACTATATCCAGGTAAATCTATATTATATGACCATGCCCTGCCCGTCGCATTTTGATTGGTCGAGCTGAACCACGTGACTGACCACAAATACACAGTAATGGTTCGTTTACATGCCCGTGAATATGAATAATAAGATTAACAACTCAAAGTATCGTAACTTTACAGCTAAAACATAAATCATAATCAATCACAAAATAAAATGGAGCACTTGTAGGTCAAGTTGAGATACTTTTTTTCTGAAAACATCTCCGGATATGCAATTTTTTACAGCGCGCGTGACAGTGCGTCGAGTATTGCTCAGTTTCTGGGGCCAAGTTGTCGTTCGCTCCTGAAATTTTCGGAAATGTTGACGGTTTTCTTGGGTTTGCTGATAATATAATGGAAATAACAGACTCCGCTCTGACCATTAACGTTTATTTGTGGGCACGGGCTCGAGGAAAGCCAAATTAATGGGCTTGGCAAGCCTCGCCCGTTAATTTTTGGCTTTCCTCTCGCCCTTGCCCACAAATAAACGTTAATGGTCAGCGCGTTGCCCGTTATTTCTATAGTATGATCCTGTTATCTGGTCTGGTGGTCCTGAAATCTAGTTTTGTGGTCTGGTGTTGTAATCTAGTTGTCCTTTAATCATTCTTTATTGGAAAATTGTGCTGCTATGTATTTATTTGTCCAACCAGATGGATTTCAAATCTTCTGGTCCAAACCAAAACATCTTTGGTCCTTGGTGGTACATATTTAAAGTTGCTGAGCCTTGATGACTTTATGCTGCAGTTGATTTGATCCATGTGAACACAGAACCCATCAACATTTGTCATGGAGTAGCATGAAATCAGTTGCAAAGATTCAAAAATTTTGTAAAGATGATTTTAAGTAATTGGCTGCAAGGGACTGAACAAATATTTGGTATCAATAGTGTTTGCATATGCTGAATACACATGTAGATTTTTTGTCTGAGTCATGTTAGTATTGATTTGATGTGATGTTACTGATCAGGGTGTATCATTCACCATTTCCATTCAACAGAGAACCATAAAAAGTAGTCATGTATTGATTTCACTATGATGGTCTTCTATTCATAGTGTCATGCACTAAATACTTTGTTTCTGCTCTTTATGTTCAGTAGAGGTACATGCATGCCGTTACACCATACAATAAAGGGTCTTACGGTATGGCAGCTATTGATTTCACATTTATGCTTTTCCAAATTAATGTTTGTGTATGCACACTGACTTCATTCCATGGTATCCTAAGTTATATTGTTATGTATTGATTTTCTTAAATCTCAATTTACCCTTCCTGACAAAAATCAGTCAAGAACACAGGTATTTTAATTTGTTGTATATTTGGTAGTGTTTTGGTCAGTAGCTGTGATCAAACAGAGCAAAATGCCAATCTAATTCCACAAGTTGGCAAAACATTGGACCGGAAGGTCAACATGGTGGTTGCCATTTGGTCCATTCATATGCAAATAAAGACTCCCTAGCTGCTTCAGTTCGTTTTTGCAACTTTCAAAACCGCCTGACTATATTGAAATAGATACCTTGGAAAGCAGATGTCATACTTTTCCTATGGTCAACAAAATTTTTTATCAAAAATTGTTATTCATTATTGCATTGTTTATTCTCTTTGGCAACATAAATATTTCTTATTCTTTGAAGAAATATCGAATATTTTTTTAGATACAACTAAAAAAATCTAAAATGAATTCATAATTTTGAAAAAACACAACTCGTATATCTTCATCCAATGAAAATTGTAAACTTGAACTGTGTACTTACATGTACAAATCTATTGAGTAGAGTACCCTGAATAAAGGATTTCATGCAGAGTCACTCCAAAATGTTTTCACAAGGAACATTGTAATATCATCATTATTATACTTCATCATTTTTATTGACCAAATGAACACTGAACAACTTTAAATTCACTCTGCTTGATCTTGAAGGTCCAGAAGGAATCTAAATTTCAGGTGTGATTAATCAAAATTACCATTTTCTTTACTCATTTTTTGAATTCATCTTAAAATTACATGCAGCTGATATTAAAAACTGTTCCTAGTAAGACATTTATGAATGAGCCTTAGGTATATAGAACACAAAATGATTCTTAATCAGTTGCTTTTTGTGATAGCATATTTCATTGTACAGTCACTCTAGGAAAGCCATTTTTGTCATCCTTCACAGTAATAAATTCTTCTGTAATTGAATTTGCTGAACTTTGACTTACAAATAGATTATAGTTATTGCCTATGATGAAATGAAAGTAGTGATAAACTCAACATAATGTCCTGTACCAGAGGTTGTAATACAGAGAGAATCAATACTTTACATATACATGTGTATTTCTAGATATGTCTTATGTATTCAAAGATATTCCCAGCAATGTCCTGTTGAATAATTTAAAGGAACAATATCTTTAACTTCAGATGATGTTCCATCATTTTCTTCAAGAAAAGAAGTACATTTTCTCATTCTCTCCTTGAAGTAATTTGTGGTTCAAAATATGAAGAATGCCAAACATAACATTGTGTACAAAAAGAATAAGTTTTAGAGGAAGGAATTCTAGTCTGGTGTAACATTTAGAAGTCAACACAAATTTTGATGTTACACAAAGAAAGACTTTGCTTACAAGTTGAACACCAGCCACTGCCAAGCAGAACAAGAAAGTATATTTTAACAAACAATAATGGAAAATATATCCAAAGTTACTGCTAACGGAGATTTAAGGAAACTTCCAAATGATTTTCTCAGATGAACTATAACAATAATCTAATGTGAATAATTACTTTCAGGCAATAGATATATTTTAACATCGTCTCACAAAGAACTGTTCCACTCTGTGATGGTTCTTTGTCGGAGTCATGTGACATCTGTGGAATCTAGCCATACATTTATAGAATGAAGAATTCAGTGTGACCTGAATGCATTGTACAGGAAATTTCAGCAGACAAGATTGTCAGCAAACTCATCAATCTTCTTTCCTTTTTTCTTACTTCAGGAATCCATGCATGTTAGGATCTTAGAATATAACAGACACCAGAGGATTGACCGTAGCAGTAATTTCAACTGTGAAACCTGACGACAAATATCATCACAGCGGTGAAACCCAAGGACAAATTTCACCAAGACGGTGTTTTGTTTTCAAGTCTTCCAAAATACATGTATACCTATTACTACAGCTAAAGATTGACCCACCATAGAGTATAATTTGATTGAATTATAGTTAGAAAAAGGTAAGGTTTTTGAAAGGAAATAGAAGTCGACCCATCTAAAGATGGATCTAACCTATTTACATTTTTAACCAGCAAACCTAAATTGTTAGTGTGCTGGGAACTCATACCTTATACAGGTGTTTTGTAAACCAAGAACTGCCTACTGTACCAATCTTACATCTTACATATTTACAATTCTGATCTCTCGAATGACTTGTGTCAGGATTGCATGAAATATTGCTCTGCAACTATGGTGACATAAATTACTAATTCCAATATGTGACAGCCAACCAAGGTCAGATGACTTCTCATTTTTATTAAATATTCATATTTTATTAACATTGTTTATAATGAACCAACATTTAATCATTGACAACATCACAGCAGCCAACACAATATTCCTATTCAAAAAAAGTTGTGGTGACTTGCCAGAATTATCATGATGTATGTATACTTGACAAGATACATATAATCTTAGCAAAAACTTGCCCTAAATATAAATTGTTGGAAGCGATAAGGATGCATTGAGATACGTGTTACTATCTATCTGTCATTAATTCGGATCGGTTATTTACCTTGGCAGCACACCTGTTTCATTTGCATTTTTACACTGGAAAAATGGTATTATCAGTAGCTAGAAAAGATTTAGACAAAAGTCTATGAATCACCATGGATTTATTCTGTTGATAATGCTCTTAAAATGTTTACAATCATATTTTATAAACAGGAAGGAACAGGGCATAATATATATAAAACAAATTGCCAAAAACTTAAAGGTTTCAAATATAATTGTGGTCCACAAATATTTCACACCAATAGAAACATTCTATTTTACTCAGACCAATTTTCTGACCCAAATGAAATGTATTTGTCTGTCAGATTTGAGATTTCATAAATAGTTATTTTTAACATCTCCAAGTTGACCCACACACCAAAATTTTCATATGCAAATTATATGAATGTTAAAATTACAAGTCGTAGAAGTATGACCTGAATTATTTGAATAAAGCCATGGCACATGTATTCCAAAAATCAATTAAACACAGATATTTTAGGAGTCATTATTTGAGTGATTTATTCTGAAGCAATGGTGTGAAACATTGAAGTTATTGTTACTGATAGCCATAGATCACATGTCTGGTAGAATTGATAATCTATTTATAGCAAATGAAACAAATTGCTGCCTCTGAATAACAAAAGTCAGATCTGAATTTGAATCTGGTGATCTACCCTAAAATACACAGTGCTGTGTTGCCCTTTCCGAAATCTCTCCTTGATATTATTAACACTCTACATGTATGAATGCATCATTTAAAGGGATAGTAATTGTAATGTTTGATAGTTTCTTTATATTTTCATATTAACATTGCATTTGTATATTGTCTAATGATTGGTTTGTATGCAATACAAATCATTATATTTGTCAAAAACCAGTGAAGAGTTATATTCAGTTGTCAACAATAATCACAACAATACATTGAGCTTGTTGTGAGCAAATGTAGCATGCTTCCATGTACTACAGAGTGTGGAACAAGAAATTAAATGTTGTTGAAATATTTTGAACAAAAATGAAAATCTATAACAACAGACTCTTTTAAGTACTTCTTCTAAAATACTTATACTTTTTCTCTTTTTTTTTTTCATGGCTATGATGTATTTTGAACAAATGAAAATACGTTGGTCACCATACTCTGAATTACATAATGATCAAAAGTACAAGCAATGTATTTCAGGATGGGAGAAACAGTTCACAATAAGGTCAAAAGCTCACAATGAGGTCAGAGTTTCCTTTGAAAGTAGTGAACAGTATTATTTCTCAAGAAAGCCTCATTCTCACTGCAGAAAGTATATGTAAATTTTCTAGGCAAAATTGAAATCTCAAAAAATTATCAAAGTTGAAATACATGTACATGATGAAGTCCTACTTTGAAACGTCCTTTTTTCAATATAGTGCCAATAGAATGTTGCAGCTATATGGATGAAATTCATGAGACCTATTTTAAAGTAACCTGTGAATATCAAATGCTGGTTATACCGGTCAATGGAATCCTGTTTTTGTCTTGATAATATTGCTTTAGCTGCAAGCAATGATTTTTTTATCACAGATATTTGAGCTGTACATAAGTAAATATCATCAAATAAATAAATTAGCATGAGTTTAAGCAGCAGACAATTAGTCTGAAGTGAAGTAGGACATCCTGTACATAGAGACTGTTCAAGTCAGTCGACTTAAAAACAACTCATCTATCAATTTGTATTTTTCCATTTTACCATTTATCCATAATTGTGTAACAGAAGTTTTAACCATTCACAGTATTTATATAAAGTGTTGAGTAGTAAGAGTGGGGGATGGGGTTGCCTTTGGGGTGGGTGACCCAGACAAGAGGTCTCTATGGTTGACAATGATGGGGTGCAAGGCAAAGCAGTCAAGGTCACACTTACCATACAGTATTGTGTTTGACGTGTGACATTTCAGAATGATGGATGGTCTTACAAATTTTACTTCACATTCATTTTGAGAGTCAAACCCTGAACAAAATGCAGTCTTTAGTAATTATTTCCACCTTGACAACAAAGTATTACATGCACATTGTAAAGCTAGAGACACAATTTCAACACAGAAAAGTGTTAATGCTTAAGACAAGATTAACAACTGCTATTAACCTTTGCAGTGTTGTAAGTCCAAAGTGTATATAAATCATTGTTAACGTTGCTGCATTAATATCTTTCTAAGTCCCACCAATGGATCATGTCTTCCCAATCCACACAACAGTCTTCTATTCAGTCTGATATGTCTTTGTTTTATAGTGCCTTCAGATTCTATTGCATGTACTCTAGTAATTAACATCATCCATTCAAGGTCTAACGATTCAAATCCAAAATTAACCAACCCAACGAATCAGGCTATTTCAACATGTGGAGTCTTACCATCTAGTCCGTACATGTGTATAGTTAGCATGATTTAAAACCATTGTAATTTGTATCTTAAGACTTTTCATGGTGTTGAATCATCAAGTTTTGTTAGATTGACACTGAAATATGCCATAATGGTCACAGATCAAGACTTACATTGCATGTAGTATCATTCTTATCACAGTCACCAGAAGAGGGACTGTGTTCCAACGTAACCTAATTTTGAATAGTTAAGTTTACATTTGTGTACTCAAGTCAAGGTTAACCAATTTCAAAGACAGTGACCTTGCCATTGATGTGAGCATTTTTGATAATGAACTCTTAGATTACATAAATCAAGTAGAACTAAAGACAAGAGTAAGTAATGCTAGAGATATCCTATTTAATCAATGATCATGATAACATTGAACTTGACAGAAAATTGTAATACCAGATAGTTTTTCATTTAAACTGCGGAAACAAAACATTTTAGCATACCAATTTGTAAAGTTCTTTCCAAACTGTGACCATTTTACTGAAGATAACTCCCTGTATTGATGACTTCAATAGTCAAGATGCAATAGTCATTTTAAACTCTGGTACCAATACTTGCCAGTGAGTGGTTTGTGTTACAGTCACTGTCCAATATTGAATGCAGTACAGTCACAGTCCAATATTGCATGCAGATTGAAAGTTTTAAATACAAACATACTTTGCAAAACGCCAAATCTAGATATTATATAGATACAGCATTTTGACAAACAATATACCATAACAGTAAAAGATGCATGGAAACTCTTGCTAATGAAGATTTTGTCATTGAAATGTACAAAGTGGATGTGTAATAAGATCTATTCTGTCAAGTTTTATTAGAAGTTGAAAGTTGACTGTTTATTTCTTTTGTGTCACAGATTCACTTTGTGTCAAAGTGTCACTTTGTGTCAATGGTGTCACTTTGTGTCATGATGTCATGCTGTGTCACAGTGTCACATTTTGTCACAGCACCATTGTGGTCTTGATGACCCAGTAATTGTAACAACATAGACACATTGTTTCAGTTCCCCTCACAATGAGAACAAATACTGCCCTCTAGCATGGGTGATAGAAATCTCAAGGCCATCAGCTATTACTCTTTAGATTTTACCAAGAGTTTGAAAAAATGCCGATGCTTTACAGATTGAAGCATTAATTTTATTTTGACAGAATTTTGATATATTACTTCATTGTATGGTTTCAGGAAACAATTGACAACAATAAACAATTGTGTGTTTATCGGTATCATTCAAAGCACAAAGTCATGTAGACTGAAGTGATTCATGAATGGCAATCAGTCGCAAGTGTTCCTAGACTATTCTGATATCAATGTATTCTGATGTAGCAGCATTTCAAGATTTCATTTGTTCTCTGCTTCATAGCTGATAATGACTTAACCTTGAACTCAAATGTCATCAGCAAATGTGACGTACTTTAAAATCATAAGTACACTTTTAATAGTTGGTATTGATTGAATTTTATCTTGGCTATTAGGAAACCATCACTTTCACCTTGTATGAACTTTTAGGTCATGCATTGTCAGCAGTGTGTCCACCATGTATAAGTAAGATTCATGATGTAAAAATCTGGCGGTCAGACTGACGTAAAATTTGCTAGTTTTGACTCAAATTTTGATTTCTTTGATTAAATATATTATTTTAGACTTTTTTCTGTGTGTAGATTTTTAACTGATGCATTGTAACATGTAAAATTTACATTGGTTGATTTATCCATAGCTCTGTCAGTAATAACTATTTGTAGCTTGAAATATCAGAATGGAAAAAATTTAGAATAACTCAAAGCATAAACTGATGAAAACAGGATGTGCCAAACAACTCAAGTCTAGTATTATTATATTTGATATATATGTATATTCCCTTGGGATCAATGCTATACTGTTGCTTATGTATAAAATGATACTTACAATGATGTATCTACATTTTTCACATACTTCTCTGTGATTTTTGTTAAAAACTTAAATATTAGATTAACATATTCATGTTACATCCTATGTAGATCAATGTGCATATTGACAGTGTAGTACATTTCATGTGTGTCAGTAGATTTGTCAGTAGATTTGTATGTATTATACACTTTGTGCATTTCTTGTGATCTTATTTTTAGCCACTTTAGGTGATTTTCAAGAAACTTCAAGAGTAGATTTTTGGATGAAATATTTTTTCATGTTTTTAAAAGACTAAATCTTTAACCCAAATTATTCTGTATTTCAATAAAAGTGCCGTTGTTCATGATTTTAGCTTAAAGCATTGAGGCAATGCAAATAGGGGCATTTGTTTGTGTTTATGGATACTTTGCACTATTACAGTAACAAATTTTCTATGTGCTGTGCACTTTGTGACATTACTTTTCAAACCTGTAGTGTCAATTCAAGACATCTATCGATGGTGAACAGACCACATTCAAAGATTTTCACTTTGAATGTTATCTATATCTATATTCTACAGGCTGAGGCTTGTATAGATTTCAAAAGGAATTCATAATGCGAAGTCACAAATGTCATCAAGAAAAGATGAGCAGCTTTTTGGACCTGCACTCTGAATTCATGCTTTTTATATAATATAAACTTTTATTTGTTAAATGAAGACATGTCACTTGAATCAAATGAAAAATAAAATATCTATTTTGATATGTACAGAGTAAAAAGTCATAAATAACAAATCTTAAGACTGGTTTGTTATCATACAAGAAACTTAAGGTTTCATCATATCTTTGACAAGGTAATGCAGACAACATCTTTGGAATTGGAAATAGATGATAAATTTTAGAAGGGTTTATCATGGCTGTATCATTGTTGTATTTACAATATATATAGATAAGACTTGTGCTTCTACTCTACATCATCAAAACAATTCTGTAAATTTCAAGTGATGCATAGATCTCAAGATCTTCAATTTGAAAATATTATTTGATTCAAAAGTTTTGAAAGAAAAATATTCCTAGAATTCCATGCACAGACACTAGTAGAACTGCAACACTCACAATGTATTTGTATACAGTTGATATAATTTTCAACATTCAGTGACTTGGTGTTTGTAAATGCTGGCATACAACATGTCACAGAGGAAGAAGCTACATTGTACATCTTTCTGATGACGTCTCTCACAATTGAAAATTTTACTCATTTCTTTTATTGTAATACATTTGACATGGTCTCTTTGACGATGAATATTGTGTTTTTGTTTTACTATCATTTCAAGTTTAAATAGAAGTGATTTATATTTTCAAATGTTATCTTCAGAGTCATGTATTTGCTGCCTTTTAGTGTAAGTCTTTGTTAACTTTCTTGTACTCCTTCCTTTTCAAGTTATTATAATTCCAAAATGTAAAGAAAAAAGACGGCTGAAATACTATTTTTTATGGTTTCATATGCAGATAAATCACACTAACCCACATAAACTGTGTTTTGTTAACTAGTTGTGCAATCCTAACAGTTCAATAGTTTAATAAATCCTAATATCATGAAGTGTTGTTGTATGTTGTGTGTTCATATTTCTGACATCCATGACAATATACTGAATGTGATCAAAGTCTTAGTTCAAGAACAGTCATTCAAAACAGTTGTCACAGTGTGAGATTCTAGATAATGAAATCCCAAGCAGTTTACAAACAAAGATAAAAATCAGGCAATATAGTCAGATGCATTCTGCGGGCATATACAAGTGCACACACACACAAGGTGTCAGCCATTGATCAATCTTGCTGTAGGTGTCATGTTTATATTATAGTAGCCACATTCTACACAAATCTTATTTGCAAATGGCTGTTTATTGCAGAATTATACTTACTATTATGCCGCTTTTTATTTGCTAGAAATATCTTTGAAGTTAAAACAAATGTTTATTTCATATACTCACTGTGTAGATTGTAGCTGAGATGGTTTATTAGTCCCCACGGACACCGTCCGGGGGACCTAGAGGTTTGGTCATGTCTGTGCATGCATGCATGCGTGTGTCCAACCATTCACGCAGATATCTCAGAGACGCCTGGAGTGATTTCGTTCAAACTTGGTACAAGGATTATTACCTATGCCATACATATGCACGTTGATTTGTTTTACGATCCGATCCAATATGGCCCTCTGGCGGCCATTTTATTTCCTGTATTTGATGTTAGTGCGTATGTTCACGCAAATTTCTCAGTGATGCTAGGAACGATTCCATTCAAACTTGGTACATAGATTACTCTATATGTTATACATATGCACATTGATTTTTGTTTCGATCCGGTCTAAAATGGCTGTGTGGCGGCCATTTTGTTTCCTATATTTGACGACTGTGCGTTCATTCATGTTGCATTGAAAGTTGGTACATATATTAATACCTATCACATATATATGCACGCCGATTTTTGTAATGATGAGATCAAAAATGGCTGTGTGGCGGCCGTTTTCTTTCCTGTATTTGATATACATCCACAGGGGTTCAAGGATGGTATTAATATTAATGCTTTGTCCATGCATAGGGGCTTATGAATGCAGATATCTGAGATATGCCTGTGCCAATTCTTTTTAAACTTGGTACAAGGATACTACACTATGGCATACATATGCAGGTCCATTTATATTGGTGTAGCGTGCATAATTAGTGCTAATTTGCATAATTTGGGATTAGAGTGCTGTTTCTGGTGCCACTGTGCCAAATTTGATGAAACTTTGTGCAGATGTTTTCCACACAGAGTTCTAATATCAGTCAATGACATATGTCAGTATTGCATCAATTAATTGCTAATTTGCATATTTGATGAATTTTTGCACTTAGGGTGTCATGTTTAGAATAAACTGCAACAGATTTAATGAAACAAATGGTACAAACCTTTAGCACATAGCCCTACAATAGTGTACAAAGACACTAAGCAGTATCATGTTAATTAATTGCTAATTTACATAGCTGGTTCCTTTTCCTAATTAGTGGGCTAGCTCCAGAAATACTGTTTTAAATTTTATGAAATGTGGTGAAGATGTTGATCTGTCAGCATTATAATACTAAGTGAACACATTAAGGAGTATCATGTCAATTAATTGCTTATTTACATATTTAATGAACTTTCATAATTATCGTCATATGTCTAATAATACTGCATCAAATTTAATGAAACATGGTACAGATTTTTTCCTACCAGTAGTCAAATGGCGTGCAATGATATGTAGCAGTTTCTTATCAATTAATTGCTTATTTGCATATTTAATGAATTTTGGTAATTAAGCTGATATGTCAAGAAATATTTCAACAAATTTCATGAAACTTGGTACAGATATTGAGCTCAAATTGCTTTAACAGTGAAAAAGACATTTATCAGTGTCAAGTTAATTAATTTGTAATTGCATATGTAATGATCTTTCCTAATTAGAGTGATATATCCACAAATACTGCGTTAAATTTGATGAAACTTGGTACAGATTTTGATCTCATAGTGTTGTAAATACAAATCAATGACACTTGGTGGTATCATACATATATATAAATTAATTGATAGTTTGCATTTACATAATGGATTTTTGTTATTAGGGTGAATGTCCAAAGTACTGCATCAAACTTTATGAAATATGGTACCGGTGATAATCTGTCAGTGTTAGGATAGGATGCAAAAATGTTTGGCAGCATCCTGTCGATTAACTTAACTAATTGATTCATTTTAATGACCTTTTGTAATTAGTATGGCAGCTTACAGTAGTCCTCTCAGAGGACCTTTAATTAACCCTTTTCCTGCCAGACAGTGTCAATTCCCCATCAGCCAAGTCAGTAAAACGCAGTTTTGAGCCAAAACACGACGTATTTTCACCCACTTGGCTTGGTCTGTTATAGCATCTTTAGTCCAAAAAAAATCAAGTCAACAGTATTTATGTTTTCAACAGCCTTCAAATGTACAGTATTATGTTTAAAATACACAATATGGAATATGTTGTGTTTCATTAATTTTAACCATCTTGACCTGGTGGTGAAATATGGACTTGGCAGGAAAAGAGTTAAAGTACCCATTAACAAGTGGGGACTGTGTCATTGTCAATGACCTGTCTTCAAAAGATTAAAGGGATAAAGTGGCTCCTTTTTTGTTGCAGTGAAACAAGATTAAACATCCAGTGAAACATTTTACGGTTTGTACCAAAAAATTAAGTTTGTGTACAAATTTCATTATGCGTGGCTGAATGTACTCTGTTACATAAAGTATGGATGTCATGCAAGCCTTTGTTATGAAATTTTGACTGGTGGTGCCCTTTATACAGACAATGATAGCCACTTTTCCTTACATTGTAGCAATGTTTATTTGTCTTAGGAAAACAAGTCACAAAAAGGAAATATCTATTTTGTTGAGAGGTCACAAACAAAATCATCTGTTTGCATTTAGCAAAGTGTAATTTTTGACACTTTTGCAGTTATGCACAATCATCTGCCACTTTGCACAGTGAGCGACTTTAGGCAAGTATCTCATGTATTCTTGATATCATAAAAAGGTCAAAAAAAGTGACTTTGTCCTCTTAAGGAAGATACCGTACACCCTAGAGTAGCATAAAACTCTGCCAATTGGTATGCACCTGTTAGCAGGTGAGAATGACCCGAAATATTGCTGTGAATTCATAGGCAATAATTGACCTCTGAAACAGATTCCTCATCACAATAGACAAAGTGCAATAAAATAGCTTTATACAATGTTGTGACTTTGATCACACATTGAAGAAATCCAAACAGGACAATTTAGAAGAGATCAGTAACACTTATTCTCTCCAAATATCCATTAAAATTATGTAATGCTCAAATCAGGATAACATCATTGAAATGAACTAACAAGTAAAAAATATCCTGGGAAAAGAACTTTGATTTTCATGGCTTCCAATCTAACAATGGTGAGTGCTTTTATCGCTGTGTAAAAATTGGTCTTTTTTTTCCCCTTTGTCCTGACCATGTTTTTATTAAGATGTTAATTTGTGACATTTTTGTCAGGCTAAGGTAAAAAAAAATCATGTAGTTTTAGTTACCAGACCTACTCGAATTTTTCCTGCTGACACTAGACTGTATGCATATGTGCGTATGTGTTTGTATGTGTGGCAGATGGGGAGGTCAGTGTTAAAAATTCACAAGCAATGAAGGAGTGAGCTACTAAAAATTCTCTAAAGTTCTGAATGCCTATGGCAATTCTTCTGACACTACCGCCCCCTGGTTAATGATACTCCCTTACAAAATTATTTGTTATCTTTGCATACAGTAAGATGAAGCTGTGGTATGACCAGCAACTCTGCATCCTATAAAATTGAAAAGAACAATTCATCATTTCAAAAAATTTGAAAAACCATGCATCAACAACGCATTTGAAAGCCATTCCTGATGATAGTAGTATCACAAATGAACCAGAAATTAGAGTTTTCAGAGATACAAGATTACCAAATACTTTTGAAATGTCATCATACAAACATTGCATGCACCACTAACCTTTGTTGTATCTTGTAATGCTGGCATGCTGGCATGGTGATATTATGTCTTGAAGTCATCTTGGACAGAAAGGAAGCAAATCATGGCTATGTTTGATTGTACTTGTTGAAATGACCCATGCAAATATGGCTCAATGTTGTCTGCAAGCTGCAGTCAAAGTTTGCAATTTACATTTACATCTTTCTAAATTCACTGGACAAATCTCCATGTCACTACAGAAAGTTCTCGCATATTAGTGGCTATGACACATGTCGATCAACCAGATAAAGTCTGCAGGTGGGTTATTCACTTCATGCAAGTTGTCACATGGAAACATGACATCAATCTATTTTAAACAGTGTTTTCTGGGGGTCCAGTCTTTCATTTACCAGTATTCATTTTTTAATACCAAAAAGAGCTTATATGGTGAGACGGTGGCGTTTGTATGTCTGTATGTGGGTATGTATGTGTGGATGTATGTCCATCACAGGCAAAAGCTGCCATACTGCCAAAGCTGCCATCTCAGTAATTGGTGTACAGGTAGATGCAGGGGTTGAGATGTGACGTTGTTCAAATGAACACGTCAGTGTCAAAAATGTGCAAATGAGGTAAGAAAAAGGGAAATCCTGCAAATGTGCAGGAGTCAGGTGGCATGCCAGTGACTGAAACAGGCTACTCCACTGACCTTTAGTCATTAACTGTTACATATTAACAGACCCAGCTGTTTCTGCTATGCATGTTGCTAGAGTTGACCTCCAGTACCTAAAGTTTCAGACCTTACTTTTGTCATTCTTGTTTTTCTGGTTTAAACATTTGTTGTTGTTTTTCTGATTGTGGCTGAGCAGAAATCATTGTCATAACATAAACGTAGAATTTTCCTGCACTGAACAGATAGAAACAACACTTATTGTTGATCTTTGGTACCCATACCAATTCTGATCAAATGTGAGCGGCACTGTATCATTGCGGTGTTTTTTTTAAAAATCAGGGCAATATTCTGCTTGTTATCCCATTAATTTATCTCTTTGTCTTGTTCATTTTTCTACAAACACATGAGCTGTCACAAAAACAACAGTATTGCAATATATTTCTCAGATTAAAACATGTTGGGAAATGGAGTCTGAAGATGACAGTATTTACAATAACTTGTGTAATTGTGCCTTAAAGAAATGAATAAGGTCCTCTAAACTCTTCATCTGGGTAAAACCTCTCAGTCATTGGAATGATGAGATTCATGATTTATTTGGTAAATTGAGGAATAAGAGAAGTGCATCTACTTGATTCTGGGCCCACAATCGAGATTGAGTCTTGATTTTAAGATTGTCAGGCCAGTCTCTGACAAAAATCGTCACAGTTGTGGGTTGTGCATACAGAAATAGTTCACTTGAGGAAATTAAAGCTAAGTTTTAGAATTTTTTATCTTGTTTTAGAATAAATTTGCATGTTAGTCGTATGAACAACTTGGTTTGAACAACAAAATCTGCATTTAAATAGGAAACTTTCCAGAGTTTTCAAAGTCCCAAAGAGTGAAGTTTCTAAATTTAATATTTTTTTACCAATATTTACATTTATTTCGCTCATTTGCATATTAGTCATGATCAACTTTGCTTGAATAAACTTAGATCTGTAACAGGGTGGACTATTTTAACAAAATTTCAATGGTACAGGTTCAGTAATTTTGGCATGTAAAGTCTTTCATTTTGCATTAAAGAGCTCATTACATTTGTTGAGCTTATTGACGTAAACATCTTAGAAATTCCATCTTTGACCAAAAGTACAAGTACAAACCAAATTTCAAGCTGTTACGTGCCATTTTCCAAGAAAACTGAGTGGATGGACCAGAATGATATTTACAAAAGGCATTATTATTATTCTTGGTCATAACAAAAAGTGTACAAAAATTTTTATTAATGAAAGTTATGATTATGAATATTGTTGATAAAAATGTAATATTTCTGTAATTATTGTAAACTTACAAAAGTAAAGGCCCTGTCACACCTTGACGATTTAACCAGCATATGCCAATGTTTGAAAAATTTGGCAAATACGCTGGGACTACATCGAATACGTTATAAGTAAGTTTTGTATAAGTTAAGAGCACGCTGAAGCATGCTGGTATACGTCCTTGTAAAGCAAGGTCCTTCGAAAAGTTTTGTGCATGCACAAAACTTTTCGACGTATGCCAGTGTATGGCTCATACGTCCCGCACACGCGGGCCATAAGTTGTAGGTAGGTTATGCACTCGTTCACACATGTTATTTGTAAGTTATTCATAAGTCAAAATGCATCAAGATAATTGTCTAGCGTACCCAAAATGTATTTCTAACCTGTGAGTGCGTTATGAATACGCTATGTATATGTCCAAAATTGAAAAATAGATCAAAGTTCAGTGTAAGCCAGCGTTTTAGAGAATTTTGATATGCCAGCATATGCTGGCTAAATTGTCAGGGTGCACTGGAATCCTGAATGATAATCTGTGTTTACACCGATTCAGCAGTTCTTGGCTGTTCTGTCAATGATATGAGCATACCTGATGGATGCTAAAGGTCAGTCAATGAAAAAATGTGAGTTACTAGAAGGCCTGTGCACTGCTGTGATGTTTATAGTTGCCCTCTTTGCATTATTTACTGTTAAGAGGCTGGGATTGCTGAAATGGTACTGTGACCGCACATTACTCTGCAATGCTACAGCTGTAACAGAGACTATTTCTGAGGGTCTGTACAACTGCCTGAATTTGGCATAAATACTGATCATCATTTAGTATTTGAGTGCTGTAGGGTACTTTTGTAAGTATTCAATAAGGACAGAAATATAACATTTTTATCATCAGTATTCATAATCATAAATTTATCATTAACAGAATATTTTACAATTTTGTAATATTTAATAATACTTTATGGCCCTGTGAAAAAAATACATACATATATAAATACTGACTGATAGACAGACGACAACCACTGACCAGCCACTACCCCTATACATGTTCCATTTTGCCACATTTAAATATGGCAATTGGAAGCTAAAACTGGTCTGAAGCAACGTAAATCCACTCTAATAGAAGTATATGGCAATGTTAGTGATGTATAAAAGGTGACTGTGACATTACTTTTGACAAAGGATCTGCTACGAGAGGCTTTTGAACTGGCACTTCTGCAGCACCATTTTCCGGTAAATCTCTGTTCATGTAAAACTGCATAATTGCAGCAAAAGACACTGGCAGTCGACTAACTTTTCTGTGTCTGCATCCAAAATACTATTCCATATGATAGGGCAAAATACTCAATTTCTGCTGACTGTGCTCATGACTCAGACTTAAAGGTATACAGTCACCTGTAATCCAAGTATGCTCATATACGGTCAAAGGGGCATTCCTTGGTATTCACAATGCCAATGTGAGGGCGCTGTTTTTAAAAAGCGGCCACCCACTTAAAATCTGTGATTGGTTAGATTTTCTCTTTCCATGGTAACTGTGGCAAATTGGAACAGGTGACAAACAAAATCTAAAACTAACAACACAAATCGATCTGAAAGAATCAGAACGTAAAGTAAAGTTTGTTCATTTTACACATCACTCTATTATTTTTGAAGTCATGAACTTTATTGATATTCAACTACAAAGAACACTGTCCTCCGAGTCTAACATTTGCAGTAACGTCGTTCTTTTACCACCTCTCCGTGAATTTGAACTGCTTGTAAAACTTGGCAACCAGTCTCTGTGTGTGTCACCATTGAAACTGATAGCTGCTGTAAAGATATAAACATACTACATAGTAAATTAGTTTACAGACATCTTGCTGCGTCACCTGCTGTTTTAGTCTGTCTGATGTTGGCGCAAAGTAGTAAAAGTTGACCACTAAAAGGGTAAATTGGAGAGCAAACTGACAAACCTAATTAGGTAGTGTATCAATATCCAGCTGTATCTCATCGTCAAAATCATTGGTACTGTAACTGTAAAAACAAACTGCGCACGACAAATGTAAAACAAAAGGTGGAATATAAATTCAATAATTCCGTATATATATATATATATATATATATATATATATATATATATATATATATATATATATATATATATATATATATATATATATATAGGCAAGTATGAGCACATGTCGAAATTCAAAAACACACTGACCCCCCCCCCCCCCCCCCCCCCCCCCCGGGCATTTCAAAAACATGGTCACCCCCATCACCAAAGTCAAAAACAGGGTGAACCCCCCAACCCCCCAGCTAAAGAAACTGACCAGTCCCTAAGGACATGCTAAGTACTAAGGAACCTGATGAACACAGAAGAATAAGATAATTAAAAAACACAAAAAAATAAAAATTATAGAATTTTAACCACTTTAACATTTTCAAACTCATTTGCATATTTTGGACAAACACACACACTGTTAGGCATACTCATGTGAACAAAAGTTTTATCTACAACCAATGATGCATCTGTACAAACATATCAAAGTTATGAATTCAGCAGTTCTCAGCTTTTGCAGTGCAATTACATACATAACAATACTTACAAATATACATACATACAGATAGACAAATAGAGATGGATATTGACTAATCCCAATAGCTCCATATCCTACTATTATGGCAAATGGGGCAAAAGCAAACCCGGAATCACATCAAATAACCACAAAATTTCACAACATAATGAGTGCACACAATTATCCGCAATAATAATGATTCATAGTATGAAATTTTGGAGGATGGGAATGTGGAAAGAGTTTGGAAAGATGTCCAAGGAGAAAGTAAAATACAAATTGCATACAGACAATCACAAAGACACTTTTATTCACTTTCTTAAAATACAAATGCTTTTCTATGGTATACAAGACACAATACAAACAACTAGATCACAGAAATATAGGTAATAGATGGATAAGTAGTGGGTTAAAGGTCATCAGATATTTTTGCAGCGGCATCAAGTTTTCAGTAGGACGTATAATTACAAGAAAGTATCCACCTCATGCAGTCCAACTGTCGTCACAAACAACAGTCAACTACAGCTATAAAGAGCTTCTTTTAAGACATGATATCAACATGAAAAAAGTTTGGTATAGAACAAATGGTATTATCAATCAATTGTGTATGCAAACACATTCTGATAGAATTGTAGAAAACTACAATTGCATTGTGTTGCACTATTGCCATGTTGATACTTGTCCTAACTAATACTTTACATTTTGCTTTCTATCCAACCATTACAATCAACCTATAATCTTCTATAATTATAAGATCATAAAATGGTGAATACAATTTAGACATTTTATTTATCAATGATCTTAAAGTAAATGTAGACTGCTCACTATAGTGTATATCCTAACAATCTCTTTGACATTCAATGCATTCCATGCATTTTTAACATACATGTACAGAAACTGCTGTGATCCTCTTATCTTCCACTGCTAATATGCTAGCACTCTGATTGCGAAGGCATCACTGGGAATGCCAATAGACTTTCCCTGTTATCCCATAATACATTGCTGTGGCTTTATCAAATACTGTATACACACTCATAACAACAAACATGCTGATTTTGTGTTGTACAATGGCTTGTTAGACAAGAATGACACAAATTTGCAGTGCAAAAAATTGCCAAAGTGTAATTTTATATCCATCAGCTATGAAAATATAGGTCAGGGTGTAACCTGCCATAGTGTTCTAAAAGTAAAATACCCTGCTTTTACCCTTGTGCGCTCTGCATCATGGAACTGTTGAAAGAACTATGATGTAATACACTCATCATAGACAGCCATTAGTGTGACCCACTCATTTTAAAATGCTAATTCTGTGACCCGCTCATCTCTGACTGCTGTGATCCACTCATCTCAGAATGTCTATGCTGTGACCCACTCATCTTAGACTGCCAATACTGTGACCCACTCATCTTGACTGCCAATGCTGTGACCACCTCATCTTAGACTGCAAATGCTGTGACCCACTCATCTTAGACTGCCAATACTGTGACCCACTCATCTTAGACTGCCAATGCTGTGACCCACTCATCTTGACTGCCAATGCTGTGACCCACTCATCTTAGACTGCCAATGCTATGACCAACTCATCTTGACTGCCAATGCTGTGACCAACTCATCTTGGAATGCCAATGCTGTGACCCACCCATCTTGGAATGCCAATGCTGTGACCCACTCATCTTGACTGCCAATGCTATGACCCACTCATCTTAGACTGCCAATACTGTGACCCACTCATCTCAGAATGCCTATGCTGTGCCCCACTCATCTTAGACTGCAAATGCTGTGACCCACCCATCTTAGACTGCCAATGCTGTGACCCACTCATCTTAGACTGCCAATGCTGTGACCCACCCATCTTAGACTGCAAATGCTGTGACCCACTCATCTTGACTGCCAATGCTATGACCCACTCATCTTAGACTGCCAATGCTGTGACCAACTCATCTTGACTGCTAATGGCGTGACCCACTCATCTTAGATTGCCAATGCTGTGACCCACTCATCTTAGACTGCCAATGCTGTGACCCACCCATCTTGACTGCCAATGCTATGACCCACTCATCTTGGAATGCCAATGCTGTGACCCACCCATCTTAGATTGCCAATGCTGTGACCAACTCATCTTGACTGCTAATGGCATGACTCATTCATCTATATCTGCCATTGCTGTGTGACACATCAACTCCTCGTTTTGGCACTTATATAATGTTGAGACTCCAAGGCCAGTAACTGTATCTTACTATAATTTTTCACTGTTTTAGTTTTAATATCAGCTACAGTTAATTGTTGCACTCCCAAAAGGATTTTGAGATATCAGCTTAGTCTGTACATGTGTAAACTGTATTGTAAATGTTGACAAGTGAATTTTGGTCTGGACTAGAATTCAAATATAATAATGATAGTGCATTCTACATGTTTAAATGCTGTGTTGATAAGCTAATTAGTTGGTGTTTTGACATGCTGTAGGGAGTAGAAGAACAACTTGCAGTTGAAATAAAAGACAAAATAGTGAAAAAATCATCAACATTTACTCAATGAGAACACCAAGGCAGTGAATTACAAAGCCATTGACATAAGATTTTACAATGTTGGAGCACAGCAAATCTGACACAGCTGTCAAATATGAAGATACTTCATGATTAAAATACTAAGGATTTTTTACATTAAAATTTCTACGAACAGATTTCTACATATATATATATATATATTTATATATATATAGTTTACATCACTGAATTTGAACCCATCCAAGCAATTTGATATTCTGAAATTGTTCTCAAAACTAAAATACCAAAAGCAGTAATTTATTACATAGATATAATCTAGCAAAAGTACATGTCATAGAACAGAATGCTAGGAGTCAACGATGACTAAAGTTGACAAAATACAAAACATTTATTGTAGATTGTAGTAGTTGTAAATCTAAGTAAATATTGAGAGTAAATATTTTGAATATTACTATGAATATCATAATGTGCTGAAAATATAATATATAACAGCATGCTCAAGGTGAGAAATATATGAACACCTGAAGTGAAAATCAATACAAATTATGATACCACAGTCACTGATATTGCAAATCGATCACCATATATGATTGGTTGATCTTTTTTTTCAATTTCAAACATGTATAAATATGTATATTGTTTGTAGCATTTAGTGGTGAAATGCACCATGTGTAAAAGAATTCAGCTATTATAGACAAGGGTGTCATGTACTGGATGATAATTGGTTGCATTAATTCACATCCTATCACACTGACATAAAGGTATTCGGTCACCTATTTTTTAATAGCCAATCACATATTTTACGCGGGTGGCCGCTTTTTAAAAAGGGCCCCCCCACACAACCAGCCATGGCATACTTAGCAGCGTCGTCTGCATGTACTTTGACGTATCAAATATGAAGGACCAACAGCTACAGGTGTTATGGGGTAGTACGCTAAGCTCCGCCCCTTTACCATATATGGAATATGCAAATTTACCTTTAAGTATCTCATGTTGAGCCGTCTTCTGAAACTGTGGCAAGCTTTGCTTAATGCATTATGTATACATGACATTCAGTATGAATACACTATCAGAATTAAATTCACCCTATTCCATTTTTGGTGACTTAAACAGATGTAATGCTGAACGGATATTATTAAATTCAATTTAAACACAGTTCAATGTTTTCCTGTTACAAATTGTAGAAGAAATTATCAAAACAAATAATGGATATCTTATATGAATATTGCAGTAGCTGAAATGTGATGGTGCTTGCATACAGTGTTGATTCTTTTCTGATAATTGCATTTTCTATACGTTTGTGTGTAGCTCTGAAAATCAGTAAGTCATTGCTGCCGCTATAGTGGTACAAACCATATCAAAATAACCACATAGGTTAATACTGTATCTACAGCTTGTATTCTTCAAGGAAACCATGGTGTGTGCTATATTGCAGTTTGAGTTTACCATGGAAGTGACAGTAATCATAGAGGATTACATACTGTCAATGAAATATTGCACAAAGATATTATATCATACTGCCTAGTATGGTGTTGGGTTGAATAACTGCACTAAAATAGAAGTTTTTACTTAAAAGCAGGACTCTGTCACTCTGCCTGGCACAGCATACAATCAAAGTAATTACACTTGTTTCAACTTAAAATACTCAAATATAATTAAAAGCTGTCCTGCTCTATTATACCATGGTTTGATCAATGACACAGCCTTTCAAATACCATGGTTTGATCAATGACACAGCCTTTCAATGCTCTTTTATACCATGGTTTGATCAATGACACAGCCTTTCAATGCTCTATTATACCATGGTTTGATCAATGACACAGCCTTTCAATGCTCTATTATACCATGGTTTGATCAATGACACAGCCTTTCAAATACCATGGTTTGATCAATGACACAGCCTTTCAATGCTCTATTATACCATGGTTTGATCAATGACACAGCCTTTCAATGCTCTATTATACCATGGTTTGATCAATGACACAGCCTTTCAATGCTCTTTTATACCATGGTTTGATCAATGACACAGCCTTTCAATGCTCTTTTATACCATGGTTTGATCAATGACACAGCCTTTCAATGCTCTATTATACCATGGTTTGATCAATGACACAGCCTTTCAATGCTCTATTATACCATGGTTTGATCAATGACACAGCCTTTCAATGCTCTAATATATACCATGGTTTGATCAATGACACAGCCTTTCAATGCTCTATTATACCATGGTTTGATCAATGACACAGCCTTTCAATGCTCTAATATATACCATGGTTTGATCAATGACACAGCCTTTCAATGCTCTAATATATACCATGGTTTGATCAATGACACAGCCTTTCAATGCTCTATTATACCATGGTTTGATCAATGACACAGCCTTTCAATGCTCTATTATACCATGGTTTGATCAATGACACAGCCTTTCAATGCTCTGTTATACCATGGTTTGATCAATGACACAGCCTTTCAATGCTCTATTATACCATGGTTTGATCAATGACACAGCCTTTCAAATACCATGGTTTGATCAATGACACAGCCTTTCAATGCTCTTTTATACCATGGTTTGATCAATGACACAGCCTTTCAATGCTCTATTATACCATGGTTTGATCAATGACACAGCCTTTCAATGCTCTATTATACCATGGTTTGATCAATGACACAGCCTTTCAAACCAAGAAAGTCTTTGTCAGCTGAATTTTTAGAAGTGTACTATTCACTGATAATTCCATGTACAGCTGGATATCACAAAATATCATATTCAAAATTGACCAATTTTCAAAATTGACCAATTTTCATTTAGGAGACCGCTATGCAAATGCAATAGTGGACATTTGATTTGATTTCATTGCATAAAGCTACAAACAATAGATTATTTGAAATGAAACAATTGAATTTTACATCAAAACAGTATTTTTCTTTAGTCACCTTGTCAAATTTTCAAAATTTATAGAGAAATATGGTAACTCAACTCCTTGGAACTATTTATACTTGATTGTCCTCTTAAACAGTGTGGGTTAACACCACCATCTTAAACATAGAATTCTGATTTCTCTGATTTGGTTGTCTAGTTGCAGACAGTATTCAAAAGAAACATTTCACTTCCCTTGACAAATGTCACTGGCAAACTTTTGAGAGTTATTAACTGTGATTAGCATTAGTGATGATTGCAAGTACCAGGAGATTCATAATTTTTGTTTTCCTATATCATAGTATACAGCAATACAATACAGTGCAGAATTATTATAATTAATTTTCATTTTTACAATATTGATTGAAATCCAGTTGTAAAGACACAATGCAGTATATAATTATTGAATATATCTTCCGTTTATGGCTAGGATTTACAAAAGATTCAAATGATAGTAAGGTTTGAGTTTCAAATGAAATCTCATTTTGAATTCATCCACAATAGATTAAAATTTAGATTTTATACAACTATGGCAGAGAAAATCTCTGAGAGCACATTTTCACAAATTAATGTTGATGAAATGATGTCACTACAAGTTCTTTTGTACACCACTTTGCAGAATATCGTTGTCATGATCAAATATTATTTACTGTTGTCAAAATGTGTGATCTTTTCACTAAATGGTAATTTTTTCTTTAACTTTACGAACAGCTTGATCAAAATACATCGATAAATAAATAGACAAATCTTAACCATGCATTTGTTATTTATCTCTCTTATTGGACAAAGTACAGAGTTAATATTGATTTCCAGCTAAATGTTTGTATGGGTTTATAAATTTGATGTGAGTTATAGCTGTATTATAATTCACATTTACAATTATTCAAATACTTTTATTGACAATTATTATACTTCTTTACACCAATACCATGTGACATGATTTGACCATAGGCAATTGCAGCCAGTATATTCCAATATTTTATAAAGAACATGATTAGTTGAATTTAAATTTGACGAGTGAATGATAAAAATATGCAAGATTGCTATCCAATTATCTGATACTGCAAGATTACTAGGTATCTATCTGACAAAGCTAGAATACTGCAAGATTGCTGTGTATCTATCTGATAGTGCTACAAAACTGTAAGATTGCTATGCATCCATCTGATACTGCAAGATTGCTATGTATCATCTGATAGCACAAGATTGCTATGTATCTATCTGATAGCACAAGATTGCTATGTATCTATTTGATAGTGCCAGAATACTGCAAGTGGAAAAGATATAAAGCATGTGAGAAAAGTCTCATCTTTTCAGTGTCTGCTAGAAATAGCAATTTTCTTGATAGAAAGCACATACGGAAAAGATAAGAAATAAATAATGTGTAAAAGGAGACTTAAAGAAGAGATCTTCTCTTAAACCATCTCATATTTGTTAGAATTAATAACTTTGGCCAGGCAACAAGCGAGGATAATACCAAATACCTAAAATGCAAAATACAGAGAAAAAATTACAACATTATAATAAATAATTGAAACAGTATATCACTAAAACAATGTTTGCCATGTATCCACAACATTTCACATTTACAAATTTCTCAGCCAAACAATAATTGATATTATTTTTACAATTGAACTGGAACTCATTTGTATTGCAAACTTCCAGGTCACTGGTGAAATAGTCAAACTTTTAGCAGTCAGCTTAAAAAGGAAAAGGATAGCAGTAATTATTTCTGATTTCTAATCAACAATTTATGCTGTCACTTTCTATGGTACACTGCCCAAAAACATCTCACTGAATGCATTGCTGGCATGTGAGGTGACCATGCTGCTTTTGAACACTTACCTGAAAGAAAGCAACGCCCATTGCACATGCTCCAATGATAACCATGTTTTTGTCCAAAAACGAAGCAACCTTTTTGTAACAACCCTGAAAAATAGGGTGTAATAAAATGCATCAATGATCTTGTAGTCATCTGGTTATAAAAACCATTATTTTGGAAAATGTGACTTCACATGTCTCCAAATTTGACAGATATATTTAATGGTATTTACATTGGCACCTATATAATCAAGATCATTTAATGGTATTTACAAGGAACATTGGCACCTATATAATCAAGATCATTTAATGGTATTTACAAGGAACATTGGCACCTATATAATCAAGATCATTTAATGGTATTTACAAGGAACATTGGCACCTATATAATCAAGATCATTTAATGGTATTTACAAGGAACATGGCACCTATATAATCAAGATCATTTAATGGTATTTACAAGGAACATTGGCACCTATATAATCAAGATCATTTAATGGTATTTACAAGGAACATTGGCACCTATATAATCAAGATCATTTAATGGTATTTACAAGGAACATTGGCACCTATATAATCAAGATCATTTAATGGTATTTACAAGGAACATTGGCACCTATATAATCAAGATCATTTAATGGTATTTACAAGGAACACTGGCACCTATATAATCAAGATCATTTAATGGTATTTACAAGGAACATTGGCACCTATATAATCAAGATCATTTAATGGTATTTACAAGGAACATTGGCACCTATATAATCAAGATCATTTAATGGTATTTACAAGGAACATTGGCACCTATATAATCAAGATCATTTAATGGTATTTACAAGGAACATTGGCACCTATATAATCAAGATCATTTAATGGTATTTACAAGGAACACTGGCACCTATATAATCAAGATCATTTAATGGTATTTACAAGGAACATTGGCACCTATATAATCAAGATCATTTAATGGTATTTACAAGGAACATTGGCACCTATATAATCAAGATATATTTAATGGTATTTACAAGGAACATTGGCACCTATATAATCAAGATCATTTAATGGTATTTACAAGGAACATTGGCACCTATATAATCAAGATCATTTAATGGTATTTACAAGGAACATTGGCACCTATATAATCAAGATCATTTAATGGTATTTACAAGGAACATTGGCACCTATAGAATCAAGATCATTTAATGGTATTTACAAGGAACATTGGCACCTATATATTCAAGATTTACAAGGAACATTGGCACCTATATAATCAAGATCATTTAATGGTATTTACAAGGAACACTGGCACCTATATAATCAAGATCATTTAATGGTATTTACAAGGAACATTGGCACCTATATAATCAAGATCATTTAATGGTATTTACAAGGAACATTGGCACCTATATAATCAAGATATATTTAATGGTATTTACAAGGAACATTGGCACCTATATAATCAAGATCATTTAATGGTATTTACAAGGAACATTGGCACCTATATAATCAAGATCATTTAATGGTATTTACAAGGAACATTGGCACCTATATAATCAAGATCATTTAATGGTATTTACAAGGAACACTGGCACCTATATAATCAAGATCATTTAATGGTATTTACAAGGAACATTGGCACCTATATAATCAAGATCATTTAATGGTATTTACAAGGAACATTGGCACCTATATAATCAAGATCATTTAATGGTATTTACAAGGAACACTGGCACCTATATAATCAAGATCATTTAATGGTATTTACAAGGAACATTGGCACCTATATAATCAAGATCATTTAATGGTATTTACAAGGAACATTGGCACCTATATAATCAAGATTTACAAGGAACATTGGCACCTATATAATCAAGATCATTTAAAGGTATTTACAAGGAACATTGGCACCTATATAATCAAGATCATTTAATGGTATTTACAAGGAACACTGGCACCTATATAATCAAGATCATTTAATGGTATTTACAAGGAACACTGGCACCTATATAATCAAGATCATTTAATGGTATTTACAAGGAACGCTGGCACCTATATAATCAAGATCATTTAATGGTATTTACAAGGAACATTGGCACCTATATAATCAAGATCATTTAATGGTATTTACAAGGAACATTGGCATCTATATAATCAAAATCATTTAATGGTATTTACAAGGAACATTGGCATCTATATAATCAAGATCATTTAATGGTATTTACAAGGAACATTGGCACTATATAATCAAGATCATTTTAGGGTATTTACAAGGAACATTGGCACCTATATAATCAAGATCATTTAATGGTATTTACAAGGAACGCTGGCACCTATATAATCCAGATCATTTAATGTTATTTACAAGGAACAATGGCACCTATATAATCAAGATCATTTAATGGTATTTACAAGGAACATTGGCACCTATATAATCAAGATAATTTAATGGTATTTACAAGGAACATTGGCACCTATATAATCAAGATCATTTAATGGTATTTACAAGGAACACTGGCACCTATATAATCAAGATCATTTAATGGTATTTACAAGGAACACTGGCACCTATATAATCAAGATCATTTAATGGTATTTACAAGGAACACTGGCACCTATATAATCAAGATCATTTAATGGTATTTACAAGGAACACTGGCACCTATATAATCAAGATCATTTAATGGTATTTACAAGGAACACTGGCACCTATATAATCAAGATCATTTAATGGTATTTACAAGGAACATTGGCACCTATATAATCAAGATCATTTAATGGTATTTACAAGGAACATAGGCACCTATATAATCAAGATCATTAAATGGTATTTACAAGGAACATTGGCACCTATATAATCAAGATCATTTAAGGGTATTTACAAGGAACATAGGCACCTATATAATCAAGATCATTTAATGGTATTTACAAGGAACATTGGCACCTATATAATCAAGATCATTTAAGGGTATTTACAAGGAACATTGGCACCTATATAATCAAGATCATTTAAGGGTATTTACAAGGAACACTGGCACCTGTATAATCAAGATCATTTAACCCTTTTCCTGCCAGACAGTAATAACTGTATCACTTCCCCATCAGCCAAGTCAGTAAAAAGCGGTATTGAGCCAAAACATGACGTATTTTCACCCACTTGGCTTGGTATGTTATAGCATCTTTTATCCAAAAAAAAAATCAACTTTACAGTATTATGTTTTCAACAGCCTTCAAATATACAGTATTATGATAAGATACATCATATGGAATAAGTTGTGTTTCATTAATTTTAAACCATCTTGACCAGGTGGTGAAATATGGACTTGGCAGGAAAAGGGTTAATGGTATTTATAAGGAACACTGGCTCCTATATAATCAAGATCATTTAATGGTATTTACAAGGAACACTGGCACCTATATAATCAAGATCATTTAATGGTATTTATAAGGAACACTGGCACCTATATAATCAAGATCATTAAATGGTATTTACAAGGAACACTGGCACCTATATAATCAAGATCATTTAATGGTATTTACAAGGAACACTGGCACCTATATAATCAAGATCATTAAATGGTATTTACAAGGAACACTGGCACCTATATAATCAAGATCATTTACCGTACTCGTCCGAGTATAAGCCCCTGCTCGTGTATAAGCCCCCCTACTGATTTCAGAGGATTTTAGAAAATGCATTACATCCGTGTATAAGCCCCTACCCTAGTGTAACTCAAATACAGAAAGGTTAGGAGAGTATATTTAGTCATTTAACTTGGTAAAATTACTTTTAGATAATAAAGAAACTATTAAAACATGTTAAAACAATGGGAAACTGGAGTTTCCTTGACAGCATCGTAAGGAAAATGACACGTTTTCCCACTACTATCTTGATTCTTTGACCCTGTTCACCCCCGTCTCCTAAATAGAATAGTCTCACTCACGTCAGCCATTGTTTATTTTCATTCACGGCCACGATGTTTTCATTCTCTAAACAAGCCGTTTCTTTTGTTTGAAGCAATTATCCTTTCATTTGTGAAGACTTTTCCTGGTGACTATTACAATTTTCACTGCTTAGTGTTGTTGTTTTCACAAGATGTAGACAGTTTGATACCGGAATATTGAGGTGCCGTTCTGTGTAGACAATGCATGCCTGTTCACATTACTGTTGATCAGCAGCATACATGACGTCTTTGTTTCAAGTTTGGGTTTTTTTTCGACGCTAAAATTTCACCAAAATGTCACTTCCGTATTCAGAGATTGTAAAATCAATTTCCTTGGATGTGTAAGTCGATTTTGAAAACAATAGAATGATCGAGTGGTGTTGAAAAAAATCGTGCATAAAATTAGCATAAATTAAGCGTCCACAGCAGATAACATGGGGTTGCTCGAGTATAAGCCCCTCCCCTAGTTTTACGGCTGTTTAGTGTTGCCAAACCGGGGGCTTATACTCGGACGAGTACGGTAATGGTATTTACAAGGAACACTGGCACCTATGTAATCAAGATCATTTAATGGTATTTACAAGAAAAATTGGCACCTATATAATCATTTAATGGTATTTACAAGGAACATTGGCACCTATATAATCAAGATCATTTAATGGTATTTACAAGGAACACCGGCACCTATATAATCAAGATCATTTAATATGTGGAATAACTTCAATTAAATGTTTCATGGTAAAAGTTGATAACAACATTGATTTCAGATTTATTAATTGGTTAATTACTTACAAGAAAGGGTACTTTGCAATCCTACTGAAATGTACTATTGTCATCTACTAATAACAGTAAATAGACTTGACTTCAGAAAGTTCCCTGTAGGGTTTATGTATACTACTTATCAGAATGATCCCAATGTAATACTTACTTTATTAAAGATAGTGACATCATCACCCTGATTTGGATCCAATACACAATCATCTTTATTACCCTCACTACAACAACTCTCAGGATATTGTTTGTTGTTTGTAAAATAAGTTGTGTTCAACCAATCAGCAGGCTCTTCAACTCCACAACATTCTAACTACAAAACACAAAGAAAATGGTGTTTGATTAGAATAAGTACTGCTGTAATCAGTGAAGGATGGAGTGATCAAATAATTATTGCTAATCACTCAATATATCATTTTTACTTTTAAAGGCCAAGTAGCTGTAATTTTTATAATTTTTTTTTTGAATATTTGTTTGGTATGTCAATTGAAAGTTCTTTTTATACTCACAAATACATGTTCAAACGCCAACTATTTAAGCTTGTCATCAACAACATGCCAGTGCAAAACTTAATATATAGTAAAATATCAATGTTTTCATGACTGTACACTTATTGGCAAAGAGAATTTTATGATAACTGCTACTTTGTTGTCTCTCTGGGATATAACAAACATGACAAAGTCATCTTTAATCTCATAGCAATTTTATGTGGCATAAACCAATACCGTGCCACTTAATATCATTTTCATACACATATTATCTGTTACACTGCATTGTTCAGTCATAGTATGGATGTAATAGTCACTACTATACAATTGTTAACTGCTGATAGTAAGTGAGTCATTTGGAAAGGAGCGCACATTTTTTTGTATCTGTTTACATAACCAACATGGATTACTCTGGATTAGGATTAATGCACACCAGGAGTTTATAACTCTGTGGCTTACACAACCAGTTTGATTGGCAGTGATTTTCAATGCAGGAGTGATCATTTATCTAACTTTCCAAACAAATGGACAAAATATATCTGAAAAACGTGTCAGATTTCAAAACTTAGTGCTGTATTCAAACACTGATGTATTTGCGAAGACAACAACCTTGGTTTTTAACTTTTTCACTGAAACAAACTGAAAAACCTAGATTCCCTGGAGTTATAATCTCTCCATGTTACTTGATCGGAGGCATCTTGAATAATAAGGGTTTCTGCCATCTTGCTTCTTCTTATATCCTGCCCACCCCTTTAAACAGTGAACATCAACACTTAAACCAGTTTTTATGCTTATTTTGACCATATCCATATTCCACATTTGTACTTGATTGTTTTCACTAATGGCAATCAAGATTCGTTGATGGCAATTATGTTTCTTATGCATCTTGGAAGAGTACCGGTATGATCATTCAGCAGTTGTTATCAATACGTAATAAATCTGAATACAAAATATGTATTCTAGGAAAATAAAATAGGATATAGAATATGGCCTTTTTGCATGATAGCTTATGTTTCACTTGCAATACAGTCTTTGCTTCTCAAGAATATTACTAGTGTAAATAGCACAGATTAAGTTAGATCAATATAGCCCCCTTATTTGGAAAGATCTTAAATAACATAACATTGATTTCGTTCTTTCTAAAAGAAATCCAGCTTTACCTGATAAGAACACATTCATCAAACTTTAATTTTGCCAACATTTTTTCTTCATTTCCCTACATAAATTTTCATGAGCAATGCACTTCAGAAATTTTTATCCTAAATTTTACTGCTACATACACTGGGTATTTCACCACAAGTACAATAATACTCTTTATGGCCTTGATACCGGTTTTACAGACCAAGGGCGTACAGCAGAAGTGCCCGAGCCTTTGAGGGCCAGTACACCCTATGACCTTGGTCCATAAAACCTGTATCAGCGCCATACAGGCAATGGTCATATCCGGCTGTGTATTGATATACATAATGATGTCATTTTACTCATAAAACAACGTAGATTAACTAACAAAGAATAAGGCATAAATCAAGATGTAAGAAGAACAACTGCGTGATATAAATTATGAATTACTTTGCATAGGCAGTGAGATCAGATCATCAGAAAATAGTTTTATTGAAAAAATATAGTGCTATTTGGTAAAATTTGTGATAATTTTTGATGAAACAACCTTGTACCAGAAGCTGGAGATGGATGGTGACTTTTCTAATGTAGCATGCTTAGTTAACACTTGGTTTTAATAGAAATATCAACCAATTTCATTGTTTTCCCTTATGATCAGAACAAAGAGACATTTGAATCTCATGCTGGCTTTGTTTACGGTTGAAATGTTTGCTGATAGCAACGTACATAGTAACCAGAAAAAGTAATGCATGCACTTGCCTATATTTGGACAAAGTGTACCTGCACCTGATACAGCAAATTGTTACACATATATGAGGCCATTTTTTCCCAATAGCGTTACAAAAGCATGTCACTAGCGCCTGGTATATGATAAATCCTTGTTTGATTCACCAAGCACATTAAAGCTATGAATTTCTCTTAATTAAATCCTGCATCCCTGACCGTCTTTCACACATTTGACATTGTATATTACACTTACACTTTCTTGTAATTCATCCACAGCATCACTGTCTGATTTGTGTCCATCCTTACCATAATCATGCAATGCAGAGGTAAGTCCCTTATGGAATCCTTCTTGCAGCTGAATATCAAATAAAACAAACTATAATGCTAATTCTGATAACATGGACAGATACATCCTACATGAATTTATTCCATCAAGGTTAACTTTCTGCATCTGCAGATGCTTTTTCACCGGCTACAATTGTCATGAATTAAAAAGTTTTTTTTTTTACAGAATGTCATGAGTAATTTTCATGAAACCACTCGACAGTCACATGTAAAGGATGCTTATACATTGTAAAGGTTGCCTGTCCGTTAATGTTACAGTAGTGTTTCAGGTTCATTTATCTGTTAACTTATCCACAAAATAATACTATATCATCACAGGCACACATGCAAATACAGCAATACCTACAGAGACAATTTAGAAAGCCTTTTAGCTTGCAGAATATAGTAAATATGATGTTGTGCTAATTCACACATACATATATCCACTTTCTCAAAGCAAGACAAACTGTTAAATTATCAAATACTGAAGTGCATTAAAAATATACTACGATTCATCATGAAACCATAACTACTAATCAAAAATGAATATTATGAAGGTGTCCAGTGAAAAAGCTGTTGAACAGCAAAACAGAATGAAGGTTGGAATGAATAAAACTTACTGGATGTCTGTAGATCAACCCTGAGATGCCTGCTGCCAACTCAGCAATCAATACAATGAATAGCAGTAAACCATACTGAAAAGATAAACATAAATTACTTTCATTCATTTGTTGAAGGACGAATCATACCATGGAAATCATACCATGGAAATCATACCACGGTAATCATACAATGGGAATCATACCATGGGAATCATACCATGGAAATCATACCATGGAAACATATTTTTAAAAATATAGAGCCTGGAATTCATCTTTATTCCTGAAAGCAATATTTGCTTTTTTTTCAGATTGAATTAAGTTGAAGTGTTGGTATGTTACGCATCCATGGTACTTTGTACAGGTAACACAGTGGACATACACTGACGTACAATAACAGGGTTGAGGACTCTGGTAACTGCCATACAGAGCAATATGTAATGAGATGCTCATTCCACAGACATTCAGCTCTTAAAATCAACATATTTTATGAAAATGATATAATGTTTTGCTTGTCATTGGATCAATGACATACTGACAATTCAGATCACAAGTTAATTCCAATGATTCAGTGTTTTAACAAACAGAGAACCTTAAATTTAAATATTGAAAAGATTTACACACTCTTTTTTAAAGAATTTATCTTTCAATCACACAACTGAGATATTTTCAAAGTGCTGGTTTACTTCAAAACATTATTTTTATGTGTTCAGTGGCTTTTTCAACTAGTCTAAGAACGGGTAAAGACTTTCTTGATGACTTTGGCACAATTAATAATAAATAAATCAAATTTGTTTGACCTTTATACTAATATTGACGATTATTTATGACAGATTTATGAATATCAAATCAGGTGTCCCATCAGCCAAATACACACACATCTAATTGAGCAATAATTGATCCACAAAGTTAATGACCCCTAGAGTAAGTATGACATGAAAATTGACATTCCTCTACAAAAGGAAGAACATCAATTATTTTTCACAGTGTGAGCCAATCAGCTTCAAGGTCATGTTGTATAAAATCAAATCAAAGTGTAAAAATATGGTTGTGCAATTATTTAAGCTAATAGCCTTCACTTAGGAAAATCCAACAACATAGACTATTATTGAGTACCTGTCGCTACTCCAAAATAACTATTGTAGAACTCAACAAGTATTATTGGGGTATGAAAAGGTAAGTCTTTTACCGATTTCATTATGCATTCTTTGGTATATATCTCACTGTAATCAGCAATCACTTCCACATGGGCATATCAAACAGCCAACAAATAAAGCCTATTTCTATTCTAAATGTCAACAATTGGTACAATTTTAGTTCAGTTCAGCAATTACATTTTCTTGTTCTTCACCTGAGGAAAAGGGAAAATAACCTGCTAGTGTACCCTTCCTTTCATTTTCAGTGTATTATCATAAACATGAATTTGTTAGTGTTATCCTCTGAATTCATGTCTGGACATCAGCCTGATACAAAGTGTCAACAAGACAAGTAGTAGTGGTTATTTGTCGAAAAATACTGAATCATTTCAAAAGTCATACTTTTACTGGGACATATAAACAGTTCAGTTTGAAAAAAATTTATCCATTTTTCTTTATTAGTTTATTCATTTACATATCACCAGCTGGCTTGCGTCTACTTCTATTAGTTTGCTGTGGTCTGTATACAATTGAAACCTTGGTGGTGTCAATTTGCCTTGTGCAAAAGATCTAGTCTAATTATTTATATTGCTGTCATGGATAATGCTGTAATAAACTGATGAATTCATATTTTGTTCTGATATTTCTGTGATCACCAATTAAAACAGCAATGAATTTTTTGCCATGTCAACATATATGAACTGTGATTACAATGCCGGTGATTGACTCCTTAATCTGTAAAATCATCCATGTTTTTTTGCCTTCAACTTGTAACTTTTAATCAACTTTTCAGTATTACAAAGAGAAAACACTTGAAAGCAGCCGAGATTTCTTTCCTTTTCATATTGGTAAGGTATTCCATCCCTATAAACTGGCAGTTGGTTACAAACCATGAAGGCATTTATCCTAGACAAATAACAAAAGGACCAACCTTTATATAATGTGACATATCAACTAAGCTTTTCTACGGAAGTTGTCTCACAATATATGGACCCTTCCTTGCTTAACCCAATCCTGTACATTTTTCAAGGTGATAATTACAGTATCTCTCAGACCGTGTACATTTGTTCATAAGAACTTTAAACTTGATGAGAAATTCTATGGCAACAGTAACTGGATGTAGCAAAAACGTTCAGAACATGCTGGGTAATGTGCAATACAGAGACGGTTCTCTGAGGCAGTCAAACATAAAAGGCAAAACAGTTACAAATAAAAGTTTTTCTACTTGTAAAGAGATGCGAAACATACATATGACATATCATGGTGTAATTGCAGCCGTGATTCCAGTCTTATCTGTCACATGTGAACATGGATTCAGTACCCGATTAAAACATCGAAACGTAATTGTTTGAGTGAAGATGTCATAAATGATCTGATGGTGGTAACAATGGAAGGGCCAAGATTTGGTGAATTTGACTTCAGAGCAGCGATGATAGAGTTCAAGAAGCAAAAACATCGTCAGAAGTAGTAGATTGGAAAAGTAAAGAAATGAATACCATTGACAGAGAATTTATAGCTAATTTATAGGTAAATACATGTAATTGTATGCGTTTTTGATACATTTTACGCAAATAAAAAAACCATTTGCTTACAGCCTATGTAGGTTTGAAAATCCTAGCGGAAGCTGTGTGTAACAGAAGAATTAAAACTGTGATAACACCATTAGTATATGCAAGCCACGGCCACCAAAATCTAATCAGTTCTTGCCATTTGATATTTGAACCTGTGTACCAACTTTGGTTGAAATCTGTTGAGCCGTTCTTGAGATATCGTGTTTACAGACAGACAGACCAACACACACAAACAGACAGACACTGCTAAACCATAAGCCCACGTACGAAAATAGTCTGTAGATATTCTATTGAACTCTGATATTCTATAGAAATTCTGTATATTTTATGGAAATCTGATGGAAATATGCTTCTGTTGAAATTCAATG